>NC_141137.1:97550519-97708211 GCF_053477565.2 Lygodium microphyllum | reverse complement strand
CTGCCAGATATGTGTGTTGGTGTCACGTCTGTCTTGTTTGCATCGGGCTCGTTACGCCTGTTGCGTCAGTATCTGTCCGTCGTGCCCGTCACACCAGCATTACGCAGCTCACGGTCTTGTCTCGCCCGTCACACCTGCCAGCGTCACGCCCGTCGCGCCAGTTCCCCGTCGCGTCAGCTCCCCGTCAGAGCATACCTGTCCGACCCGTCAGAGAGACCTGTCAGAGCATACCCGTTAGCGGCCCGAGAGAGAGAGAGAGAGAGAGAGAGAGAGAGAGAGAGAGAGAGAATGTGCAGCGAAGAATGTTCTATAAGGATGTAGATATGTACATGGGTGTAGAGAGTATGTTTGCATATGTCTCCATCTCGAAGATGTCACTCTCCATGAACATGGAGGGTAGTCTCCACGATCAGCAGCCTGGAAATGTGAGATTAGAATTGAGGAAGTGTGTGGAGATTGGGGCCAATAAATAGCCATCATAAAATACAAGAAATAATGCAGGTTAATTGCAACGACTTACATCTGTTGTCCGACTTGCATTGATTGATTGTAGCAAACTGTTTGACCTGCCCTGCTATGCCATGTGGCACTTGCCATGCTTGCCGCATGCTGCTGACGTTAGCTGTACAAACTGATCTAGAATTGCGTGTCAAGGAATGTCAATCTCTAACATGATGGAAGTCTATTCTAGCCATTGTGACAGAGGAGGAGGTTGTTAGAGAGCAAGGAGATGCTGTTGATGTGATTTGCAACCATTAAGGACTGGTCCTAGAGGAGGTAACAACAGTTTGGATCCCTTGAGGTGCAAGTGACAGCTGCCCAAGGTCCTTCTAGTGCAGATGATAGCATATAGGAAGGGACAATAGTGTTTTTGATGGTCCTAAGCTATAAATGATAGCTTTCATGGCTATAGGAGTAGGGGAACAACATTTTTTTAGCCTTTCTCGCAGTGAAACTCTGAAATTTCTCTCTTCAATATTCTCTCATTCTCCAGCCAATTCTCAACTCCCCTCAGCATTTTCCAGCAATTTGAGGTATCAAAAGTGTAAATATTGGAAAATTGCTGCTGTAAATCCTAATTTATAGCAAAAATTAGGGTTTGATAGCCATCTTGAGATGCGTGCTCAAAATTGAGGGCCTAAGACTTGAATTTTTGCAATTGAAATTAAAGAATTTTAAGGAGATTCAAGAGGCCAGCCAGCCCATATCAGATTTGGGGCTTGATTTGTCTTTCAAGGAGTAGGGTAAAAGCCAATCCCCGAACAAACCAAGGAGCAAATTGGTTTGAAGGCTAGTTGGTCATTTTTAACAACAAGAGGCACTTGGATTAGCGGAGGAGATCAGAGAATCTTAGTTGTACTCCATTCATTTGCAATACAAGCTAATGAAATACTGATTTTGGGGCTGATGGTTGTCCAAGATTAAAGTGGTAAAGTGTGCATTTCAGTTTTTATTAATTTTATGCTTGCTGTAATTGTTGATTAATCAAGTCATTACCACTCTCTGTGAGTAGGAAGACTGGTTTCAGATGGTGTGCATAGTCACCTAGCTTCTCCTACCACTCTCTGTGAGTAGGAAGACTGGTTTCAGATGGTGTGCATAGTCACCTAGCATCCCTAATTATTCAGTTTCATCCTGCACCACTTAGTCTACACCATTATGTGGCTGCCAGCTCCATCGCTTGCTGCTGCCAGCTGCCATTTTGAAGGCTCTTATATGTTATGATTTGCCGCAACTGACCACGTCATTATCATGTACAATTCCATTACCAGTTTCAGCCTGCATTTTACTGTCTACAGCCTGTGGCTTGCTTGTTGGCCATCTTCTTCTGCATGTGGGACAGCTTCCTTGACTGCCCCAGCCCTTGTTTGGCTGTTCCGAGCTGCCGCCCTGTTCATTCAGCCTTGCTAGCTACATTTTCAGTCTAGACTTTGATCAGCTGACTTGCTTCTATACAGCTCTTGGAGGTCATACACTACTAACACACTCCTACTAGCTGCATTTTTGCTGTTTGCCTACTTTTCTCAGCTCCAAATGGTGGTTGCAGTGCTTGGGATCTGTCTCCAGTGGATGTCACTCCCTCAGCCCGCTCCGACGAGAGCCATTGGCTGTTGGACAGCTTTGCTTTTGATCATTGTGTACAAACATTCGTTTAATTTTCAGCATTCACTCTGTTTCATCAATCTCTCTTCCTCTCTATTTTATGTTTTTGTGTTTTTATTTGAGTTACTGTGTTTATGTTGCGTTCACCCATTTTGTGTTTTCTTAGTGCGAACCCTAGCATATCTCCATAGCAACCCCATGATATGCACAATATACAATGCTAATGGACCTTAGAATGGAAAATATTATCTTTGTCATTGGTACTTCTACAAAGTGATCTGCTTGAAATGTGGAACTTGTCCACGTTCAAGCTTTTGCCTTCTTTGCCACATTGGAAACTGCACTTGCCCCCTATAATGGTCATTACCACTCCAACAATTGGCATGCTCCTAAAGTGAAGTTGGGTCATGTTTAATTAGGTAAGTCTGACTTAGAATAATTGGGGGTGAAAAAGTGCTTGAAGGAGATTGAGAGCTGCAACTTTCTCAAGCAAAGGGTTACTTGGAGATATCTGCCAGGACTCCTTCCAGTGGACAAGGCTAAATGAGATTCCTAATATGATTGGTGCAAGCACTCTGTTGAGTGTGGTTTATGCAGTATTTTCTGCAACATTGCTCACATCAGCTAACTTTTGCTTCTCCAGGATTTATTTCCTTAGGGATCTTTTTGATATTCAATTTGTTTCTCTCTCTTAGGAAACTCACTCAGGCTGTGCAGAAACATGATTTCTGTTGTATACAAATGTGTGTCTGTTATTAGATATGTTTAACACTGAAGACGAGTGTTGTGAATAGCATGCACTAAGAGAAACCAAGAATCAGCCATAGAGATAAAATTTGTTAACTGTTACCAAAGTGTTTTCTTTATGGCTTGGTTATTTTCAGCTAACCTCCTTATAGTCCTTCCTTCAAAGTTTGTGAATTTTCCTCTCTTTGTACATTTACTGCAACTTTGCTGACTTATGCCGTTGTTATTTCTCTTTCCAACAATTCCAGTGCAGAAGCGAGAAACATCAAAACAGGTCACAGTATCACAACATGCTGGTGAAGTGATCCCTTCTTTGATGTCAATGAATCAGGTTTCACAGGTGCCTCCAGAAAATATGTAAGCTCAAAAGTTTCAATGCCCTTATTCAAAACTGGGTTTTTGAAGCTCAATACACTGGTCAAAGCTTATATCCTCACAAGATAGTTTTGCTGCTCAAGTTAGAGGGATGAAAAACATACTACATAAAAATGCTAACTTCTAACCATACTTACGGATGAAGAGGGATTCGAACCCCCGGTATTCAAAAGAATACTTCGGTTTTCAAGACCGACTCTTTAAACCGCTCAGACATCCATCCATTTTTTGGCAAGATTATGAGCCATCAATAATCAACCAACACAGGTTTTTGTAGACCTCTTTGTGAGTTGTATTACCCTTTTTATGTGCTCTCTAGTGTCTTGAGAGCCCTGTACATTTAGTTTCTCTTTTAGCATGCTTTTTTGTCTTCTATGTTTGGTTTTTTTGATTATATTAAAGATAGGATCAAGGTATACCTCAGCATATTCAAGGTGTGCAAAGCATGGATATATTGCATTACGCCCCTCCTGCTCTGTCCATGGTGTATAGGCTGCGCTGGAGTAGGAAGAGGAAGGGGGCTGCACAGGGAGGCTGCGGAGAAGGGGAGGAGCAGGTGCGGCAGGAGGAGGGGCAGCCTGTGCACGAGGCAGAGGAGATGAGTTAGCAGGCTGAGAAGAGGAGAACTGAACCTGGCAGAGCTAGATAGAGGGCCAGGAGGTGGAGATGGAGAGGCGAGTGGCTGGTGGGAGGAAGTGGCAAGGAGGGCTGGCAGCGCTTCTGCACCAGCAGGTGACGGGTTCAGCCAGGAACCTTGCAAGATGTTATCTCAGATACTGTGACTCTCTTTAAAATGGGAAAACTTCCTCATCCTAGAGGTTAGTACTGCTGGAAGTCCGGTATTTTCTGAAGAACCAGGTCCACATGCTAAACAGCCTCAACATCTTCACCCTTAAGTAAACTAGCTACCTGCATTCACACAATCCTTGATGAAAATGTACCTACCTAAGAAGCAAATGAGCATCATGCTCTTTGTTTATACATGTTAAATGCTACTGAGCACATGGACTTTTCTACTTTTCTGCCATTCAAGTGAAAATATGCTTTCTGTATTTCCAAACCATTTTCTGACATGTATGTAAGATATCCAGTGTAGAGCACAATGCCCATGACTCACTAGCCTAGGGCCCGGTTGAGATACCAGCACAGGATCCAAGCAATTTTGGCACAGCATTGTGCAGCACTACACTGAGCTCAGTCTGTTTATATTGGACCAACCCATGGTGAGACCTCATGGGATGAGGCTAATATGCTTCCTTCATTAGTGTTCTAGTTCCATACTTGTATCCATTCCATCTGGGCTTCTGTATTTGGCCGTTGTTTAACTTTGGCTTTGGATGTAATTACTTCCTTTTTCTGTTCATATTTTTTGTGTTCTACTCTCATGACACTTGGTTCCCCTTGGACATCAATACTTTTGTGTCATAGGCCATTTTGGCCTCCAGTAGATGTTAATATCTCAAGAACTGATGTGCACACATACAACTCCAATAGCCTTGGATGAAGCTCTAGCTCTTTGACACATTGGTAACACCATCAATTGTATATGGAGCTCCTATTTGGGGACCAAGACCTATAGTAGAGCAATCATCGCTAGACGGAGGGGAGATTTATGAGAGGTGGCAGTAGAAAAAAGCCCTTGATCTTTGGAGGATCATTAGTAAGTCATCAATGCTGTATGAGATAAATCAGAGGAAAGATAGAAGCACTAGCTATCATGATTCATGGATGAGGTCCTTTTCAAGATATTGACTTTTGTGCACAAACTTTGGAGCCTTCCAAGACATAGACTCTAGACTTGCTCTAGAGTCATCTAGACAAGTAGCATTGTAGAGGGACATAAAGTTGCTGATACATGCCACTGATGAGCACATGGCTACAGCTACATGCATGCACATGGATCACCTCTTATCTCTATAACCTAGGCCCCCCCTTTTCTAGAGCTTAGTTGAGAGGTAGCTCAAGAGGATCCTTAGGATGAACATCATTTAGCTACACATAGCTAGGGCATCTGTCACACCTACCAAGCTGGTAGGGATGAAGATGGCTTTTAATTGAGAGCATGTTCTCCATCTGTCCCATGATGGTTTTGTGACTTGCCAAAGATACATGGACACATAACTCTCATGGAATACACTGTGAGATTGGCTAGCCTTGCACATCCTCACACCAATTGCAGATAGAGACTGGTTCATATGGGGCAGATTCTCCCCCCTTTGAGGACTTGACGTGTCAGCTCTGTGAGCTTGAGCCAAAAGATTGGTGAGCAAGACATATGCAGGTGTCCAATATATATGAGATCCAAGGGTGCTTTCAATCCTTGTTCCAAGAGCAATTTGGACCACTATCTAGGGTGATGGACATTTTAGATGAGTGCTCCTTTGTCTTGGAGCTGTGTAACATAGACCCAAGGCGAGAATGGAAGCTTGTAACTTCCACCTAGACATAATGAGTGCCAGCAACATCATTTGGACCAGGTGAACTTTTTGAACTGGTCCCGACCTACAGGTCTGCCAGCTTTCACGGGTGTGGCTCTTTATTGACCAGCCCCCCTGCTCCACAGTATTGTGTGTCTTCCATTCCAGCCTTCCTCATCTTTCTTGCCATCATTCCCTGCCTTTGTTTGGCAACCTCGCTAATGCTCCAAGCTCTCTTCAGGGGCTGACAGATTGCAGCATCTGTACCTTTGTGTTCAGTCAGTTTTGTTCCTTTGGTTCCACTGCATTCATCATGTCTCCATCTTCTCTTTGCACTTTGTGTTCTTATTCTTTTCTGCTATGCACTCTCACATGGTATCATTTCACCAGGTGGGAGCTGGAGGTGATGGAACTGGAGTACCTTTTACTGTTGTATACTGCTGGGTGACATCATTATGGGGTTGCAGTGATGTTTTTAAATCAGGAAGGATCCTCTGGGGCTTTGCTTTCAAAAATAGCAGCTGTTTGATACCTGTGTTTGCAGTCTGCTCCTCTCCCACTGCTGCTTTGATCAGCCAGCACCTTCTCAGCCTGCATTTACTGCTGATGTCATCATTATAGGGTTGTACAGGATTCCAATGATCATTATTGCAGGCTGATGTGATCCTTACAGCAGGTGGCCATCAGCAGCAGCATCTTTTCTGTTCGTTTTGCAAGTTTTCTTAAGGACATTGTGGTGGACAAGTACAATCGGTAGGATTGTATGGATTGGGACTGTGAGGACTGCTGAAGTGACGATTGAGACTGAGAAAACCAGCCTCCTGATTGCCATGGTTGCGAGGATCACAAAGACTGCCGAGATCATGACACGGATTGACAGGAGGACTGACCTGGCCACCTTCATACTATTCTATACCTGTTCCATCTTCTGTAGCCACTAGTTTGTGATTGGCAATTATGCCACCACTCGTTTAGGTGTTCATCCTACCCTCTTCCTGCTGAAGTGACGATTGAGACTGAGAAAACCAGCCTCCTGATTGCCATGGTTGCGAGGATCGCAAAGACTGCCGAGATCATGACACGGATTGACAGGACTGACCTGACCACCTCATACTATTCTATACCTGTTCCATCTTCTGTATCCACTAGTTTGTGATTGGCAATTATGCCACCACTCGTTTAGGTGTTCATCCTACCCTCTTCTTGCTTCCAAAGAGCTGAATGGGACCAATTACTCTCTCTGGTTGTGCAAAGTCAAGTGCATCCTTGACACTTCTAATCTGTGGAAGTTTGTTATAGTCACTTATCACCCATCTACAATCCCCAGATTGGAGCAATCACGGACTCTGCAGCTTTATGGGATTGACTCAATGTCAAGGCTTGCTCTCTTCTCTTTTTGAGTTGTATAGATTCTATTCTTGTGCATGTAAGACATATCTGCTTCTAGAGGTTTGGACTAGGTTGGCATCCCTTTACTAGATTCAGACACTCTGGCATTGGATGACCCTTGAGTTGAAGCCACGACATCTCTCTATCATAGAGTCCCTATGATGTTGGACCACTTCAATCAGGTGCAGGAGATTTAGAACGAGCTTGCATTGCTAGGGAAGATTGTGGCTTTGGAAGACCTCGTTGTGATGCTTCTATACATCTGCCACCACGAAAGTATGATATGTTCTATAGAGTCTTCTCATCTCTCGTATGCGGGATTACATTACATAGGAGTTAATCCCTATGGAGCTGAGTAGGATGTGCATCACACGGAGATAGATTCTCGTAGAGCCAATGCATAGAGCTGTGCTTTTGCAGCCTCTTTATTGGGCAAAGGATAATCCAAGCAAAAGAAAGGAAAGAAGAAGACAAAGAAATGGGAGCCACTTTTTGACTCTGATAAAGACATGGGGTTGGAAGCACAAGGGATATCCTAAGTGTCCACATTGTTGCCCTAGGGTGAAGGAAGGAGTGGCAAAGCCTACTTCTGCATCTACCTCTACTTTTGCTATTACGATAGTGTCATTGTTTGTTTACATTCACTGTAGGTGGAGTCTTCTTTGGCTCTCATCTTTTGAGAGGCCTTGGCTCATCAATAGCAATGCTATGAGTCATATCACTCGTTGAGGTGATTGATTGTAGAATCTCCATTCTTAGAAAGGTGTAGCTCTTTGGCTCTCATCTTGAGAGAGGCCTTGGCTCATCAATAGCAATGCTATGAGTCATATCATTTGTTGAGGCGATTGACTGTAGAATCTCCGTTCTTAGAAAGGTGTAATCACTGCAGATGACATTTCATTGTTGCTTGTTTGTGGTGTTGGCACTTTGCCATCGTTTTTGGACCATCTATCTCTGCACTCCATGTTGGAAGTCCTCCATGTTTTGAACTTAGGCTTGCATCTCCTCTCTATTCATGGCCTTACTTGACTCGGTTCTCAGGTTGCTTTCATCAAGTAGGCCGTCTTTGTTGAGGATTCTACATCAAGATCGATTCTCGTGACATGTTGGTAGGAGAGAGGACTACATCGGCTCCATTTCTCTTCCAATGTGAGGACCCTTCTAGGTATGTTTCCATTGTTGCACCCATTCCTATCAGTGCAACCCCTATCCCATAGGTTTTATGGCATTCTTCACCACCATAAGGAAAGTAAAATCTTTTTAAGTTTTTACCGGATTTTTTCCAAAAATGCATTAAGGACTATGCTCATATTGTTGAACCCCTAACATGTTCGCTTAAGAGTATCTGAATCAAGAAGAAGTACATTAATTTACTTGTTGTTTGGACTAGTGAGCTTGATCAATGTTTTCAAACATTGAAATGGCTTGTTACCACTATATTGATATTACAAGATTATCGGTCTGAATAAACCCTTTGAGATTCATACGAATACGAGCGATTATGCTTTAGGTGTTGTTCCTTATCAGAATGACCAACCTATTGCATTCAAGTACCGTAACCTCGTTGATCTCCAACCACATTATACCGCCTAAGAGAAGGAATTATTGGCGGTCATCTATGAGCTTAAAGTATGGTGTTATTATTTGTATAACACCCGATTCATTATTTGGATGGGGACCACTACTCATCATTGAAATATGTATGTGTCATGATCTCCATGGTCGCAAGGCAAGATAGGTGGAGCTTCATGACTTCAAAATTTGCTATAGGAAGGGTGTAACTAATATAATTGCTAATGCTCTTAGTTGAATTCTTGAAGTCAATGCCTTGTCCATCTTGGAAATTTCGACTGATTTCTAACTTTCTCTCAAAGGGTGTTACCAAAACAATCTTCACTTTGGTAAGATATGGCAACTAGTTTAAGAGGGACCTAGTAGCCTAAGAAGCTTAGGCGTTCTGGACGCTTGAAGGCTGACTACTGAGAGGAAGATGGCGGAAAAGTATTCTATTCGAAATGTATTACTTTTTAAACAAGGCAATATATGTGTGCCCAATGATCACGATATTTGCAAGAAAATTTTATACGAGTGTCACAATGCACCGAGCATTGGACACCTTGGTATACACTGGGCTTTGTCCTTGGTTACACGTTTTTTTAATTGGCCGCATATTAAGACAATGGTCGAGTCTTATGTGCGTGAGTGCGTGCCCATAGTGTTAGCTTAACAAAGTTGAACACCATAGACAGGCGGGGATGTTGCATCCTTTACAAACCCTTGATAGAAAATGGAGTAGCATTTCTATGGATTTTGTAGTAGGATCACCCCTTACCAATCAAGGTCATGATGCAATCTGGGTTGTGGGGTCGGTTGATGAAAATGACTCAATTCATTCCTACAAAAGATGGGTGTGAAAAGCCATGAGTTGGCTGCTCTCTTTGTCGAACACCTTCATAGACTTTATGGTTTGCCCGATGAAATAGTTATTGACTAGGATCCTAAGTTCACTGGCCATTTTTGGTAAACAGTCTTCCAAAAAATGGGAACTCGATTGTCCATGTCATCCTTTGAAAAAAAAGGAGCTCCGTCCGCCATATCCTGCTGGTCACACGTGAGCTCCATACCCAACAGTAAATGGCAGTGGTTGTACGCTTGTCGCTCTCTGAAATTTTTTTTTTTGGGGGGGGGGGGGGGAGTGCTAGATGCCATGTGAGTTCAATGCTTGTATGGCTGAGCAGGGTATTATTTTTTAGTTCACTAGTGTATACACCTCAGGAAATTGGTGTGGCTGAATGCAAAAATAGCAGTCTCTTATGGAGAGGGCTTGTTGTATGGGGAGGGTATGGGATGGAGGTTTGTATGCGAGACTCTCTTTTTGTCACTAAAAGGCATTAGATGTATATGGAAAGACATAATATTCTTTTGGTTCACGATCCGCTTGTGTTAGAATTGATACATGAACAGGTGGAGGCTTTTAAGGTTTGTTTGGGAGCTTGTTTGTACGGTTTAACCAGATCACACACACACACACACACACACACACACACACACACACACACACACGCAGAGAATTGAACCCAAGTCAGTGGGTTAATGAAAACAAGTAGCTTACTACTAGGGTAGCCGCCTGATTACAGGGAGAGAGAGTATATAAACATATCTAAAGAGACCAGTGGCCTATGAGACCCAAAAAGATACAACATCATCATTCCAATACATATATCACATAAACAAAAGAATCCATCAGTATACATAGAAACATCTTTTTAAATTTAGTGGGCAGGTAGTCTCTAAGTGCATAAATGTTCAACCTTCGTTTAGTTAGAACGCTCAAAGTTGCCTAATAAATATAGGGTGTGATGTGGATCAGCTACTAGGGCTCAACAGCATTTTCAGAGTTTGTTAGTCGCTATCAGAGTTTGGTGTGGGCTAGCAAACTGCAGAACCCTCAGCGACTGACTATAGTGCCCCATCATGTGGCTACAAGGCAACCTCATCATGTGATTGGTTACAAGGCAACCCCACCTGCGACCCTAAGGTCAGAGCAGCCTAGAAGAGCTGAACCCATCAGAGAAGCCATCCCTAACATCAGTGTCAAAGCAGCAACTGGGGTTCATTTGTCCCTTGATGTGGAAACTTGTTCTACGTGGTTGACTTACTGAGTGGCCTCTTTGCAAGACTAGCACTAGACCAGATGTGGGACCTTGGTCAGAGACATTGTGAGAATATGGAAAAATGTGAGTTGGTGCCCCACCTTGATCCTCTGAGAGACATTTTTGCTGGATTTCATCAGGAATACAGTTGCATGCTTGCAAGCTTTTTAGGGCTCATGGTCATGCAGTCGCAGAGGTTTATGAACCATTATATGGTGAATTGTCTTTTGTGCTTTGATGTTAAAAGTTTCAGTGCTGTAGGACGGTGGTGTATATGCCTTCAGCTTCTCAAGCTCTATTGTCTATGATAACAGGGGCAAGGCTGAACAGCAAGCGGCAAAGAAAAGCCAGGTTGTTATGAGAATCTATTACTTCCAGGAAAGTCTTGCTTTAGTGAAGATTTTGCCAAATCAGTTTTAGCAATGAACTTCCTTCAAACAAGACTGTGTATTTCACATGGTTTTGTCCTGTTAGCTTGTTAATTCCAACTCAATTTTCTCAAACAAAATATGAAGTAATGTTGGAATGCCTGTGCACTTGTGTTACGTCTATTAATGTTTTAACATACGTGTGGATTGAATTATGAAAATGTTCATACTTCTCTCACTTTTCTTTGTCCCTGCTCCATCCTTTTATTTGTTTATCTTTCTGGGGGTGCCAGGGTGTGGGGCAAGGATGTTATTTGTTCAGCTAGTTGAACAATATGCCCTCTAAAGATTGTGCCTTGATGATTAATTTTAAAGTTCTTACAAGAACTGCTAATGACATCATATTTGCAGTATTTTCCATCAGTGTCTATGAATTCAACGGTTCAGACTGTGCGCCAAAAGCTGAATCAAGTGAGTGCATATCTTTTCTCTTTCCCTTTAAAATTCAAAATCTGGGCATTTCACGAGTGGTGTTACTTTCCATGTGATAGATCTCAAATTCTGGATTACTATCAGTAAGCGCTTCTTCCAACCTGAATATGTCTCATGCCAAGAAATCTGCTGCTGAAGAACATAAAAAAGGAGTTGAAGCAGAGCTGAAACCAGTTGAGAAGAAGCCACGTCTTGATAATCGCCGAAGGATTTAAGATTTTTATGGGGGTGCATTGTTTTGGTGAGCAGGTAAAACATGAGATGCACATGCAAGATTTCATGGTTTTTCCCTGTTTCATCATGACTTCCATGGTGAAGTATGAGGTGGCTTTGTAACACTAGTACAGAGTCCCCTATTACTCTTTATAAAGAAACTTGGTTCGGGCATGCACTAAGAACACACCATATCTGCATATACACATAATTCAATACCAACTACCTGCCTGTTTTCTGAAATATGTTTACTACTTCAAGAAGGTTGTTTCAGTTTTACGCCTGCAGTTGGGAAACCCGTTTGATAATATCCTACACCTAACGTCTGGAAACCCCACCCTACATGTATATGACGTTACGTGGTTCTATCCTACACCGAACGTCTGGAAATCCCATCCTACATGTATATGGCATATAACAACCCTGTCTGAAGTATATCTTTAGTAACTCCTCTCTTTTGTTTTTTGTAATAGTAATTCCTCTCTCTCTCTCTCTCTCTCTCAAAGCCCCAGTCCCGCACGCTTGCTCACTGCACGCATGGAGACATGCAAGAGGAGGTCGGTTGGTCATGTATAGACAACTCATATACTTCACCAGAACAGAAAAATCTAAATACTATATAATTTAAGTTGTTGATCATGTTGGAAATGTCTCATCTGTTGTGCTGTTGTTGCAGGTGTCCTGGTGCCCATGAAGTGTGGTTATGTACCTGACGGTTGGGATAGTAATTGGCTGTCATCACGTGGGGCCATCCATGTCAGATGATCATGTGAGAGTTGAGCCCAGTCACAAAGATTCTACAGTTTTAGATTCATACAGTCCACCAACCACATCAACAAGTGTCAAGGGACTGGTTAAACCTTGACACCTTGTGTTGTGAAGGAGCCTGTGTTGTAATCACAATGCAAACTGGATTTTGCTTGCCCGGCTTGATGTGGGGGCTCTCTTTCAACCAAGGTTTCATTGTGTAATCACACACACACGCACACACGCACGCGCACGTGCATGTATATACAAGTTCAAGGTGAAACGTTGTATGGTGGAAAACAAATTTAAACACTTGGTGTAAAGTTTGAGGAAGAACCTCAAGGCAAAAAAGTTTCGAAGTGATGATATCCAATTTAGCAATAATTTATCTAAGAATCTACATAGTCTATTATATAGTTTTTGAGCTCTGTTGATTTTCTCTAGAAGCTTCCTAATTTTTTAGTCTAGGCATTATGGCCATCTATTTGTCCGTAGGTGGGGTGTAATTAAGATCAATTGGATTTACTCTTTTTTAGTGTAATTAACCAAAAAGCCAAAATAAGTAAAGATTTTTTATTACAAATGGGTTCCTAGAGATACATCACAATGTGTCTTGAAAGAACTTCATAGTTGGACATGAACAATGATATGATTAGCTCTCTTAACATTGAAATATCTTTAACAAGAAGTTTATGTAATAGTCCTTTATAAGAATATTTAGCTAGTGATGGGTGAACCCACTTAGGGCTATTGAAAGGCTATTTTTTCCCTCTTTAGGAGGGTTTTTTTCCTTGGTCTTATATATATGCATTATTCACTTTAGGATAAGCTTAATGTAAAAAAATCTTCCACTCAATATACTTTGTTTAGTGGAAAGCATTGTCTCAAGCAATAGACTAGCTAAACTTTTGTTTTTAAGTTTTTTTTCTCCAAACTAGGTCTGTATTCCAACAATCTTAAAGTCAACAATTGATATTAGAGCGAGCTTCAATTTCTTGGGTAGGGTCATTAATACCCTTTGCTTGATTTTCTTCCACTGGGATAAGGTTTGACACAAGTGTTGGCAAGTCTATAGATATTGTAGGCAAACCTATAGAACTCGACGTTAGATTTTTAAATCGGGTTTGTTTAGATCTTTGATTACACTAGTACTAGTACTATGAAGGTTATTGTATCCTTTTGTATAGGATTTTTGATAGTGGTCACTTGTGTAAGTAACTTTTTGCCCTTTTAGTGGGAGGATAGAGTGTACTTCACCATTGAAGAGAAGGCTTCAAGGATAAGCGAGAGTTACATGTGAAGATTTTTCATAAGATGTAGATATGCTTAAAATCTAAAATTGCAAGTAGGCAAAGCAGAATATTTATCTTTATATTTATAGCGATTTTTGTGGACTTATTCTCTAGTATTGAAGTCTTAACCTCAAGAACCATGTTTTTGGTGAAGTGTCCAAACGCAAATAGGATTCTAGAGTTTGTGGACATAGATTGGGGTATAAGGATGCAAGATGGAATCTTTTGTAAGATGTAATTAGATTATGTTGTCTATGAGTATATGATTGTCACTCAAAACTTTGTCATGATATTCTCATAGAGAAGATAGTATCATGTTTGTGGGAAGTTTGTGCCTCTAGACCAAGATATAAGGGAGTTTTTTGGAGATTCAATATTAGATATTAATGTTTGGTTGAATGGTGAACTATTGATAATTATAAAGCTAGAATCAATGTGCACATTATGACATTTGAGGGGCTTGCATAACGAAGACATTCAATTTTCTACTTGTTGGCTTAACTTCTATGTTAATGGTAAAAAGGTATATTGCTATTTGCATTGCATGTTTTACTTTACATTCACATGATCAAAGGATTTTTTTGCCTCACATTATCTCTAAATTCTCTCGATGTTTGCTAGGTTCCAACAAGAAAGAAATATAGCATTATGTACAATTCTCTCGATGTTTGCTAGGTTCTAAATTCTCTCGATGTTTGCTATGTTCCAACAAGAAAGAAATATAGCATTACGTACAAAGAGATAACAAACAATGTCATGCATTTGTATTAGAAAGCCATTAATTTGACTTGTGTACATGTATTAGTACATGCTATTACACATGCCTTTGCCACATAGAAACACAAACATTGTAGGCGCCTTTTGGTCATAAGAAAGATAATTCTATTAAAAATTTGTAATCAACAAGTCTAGCAATATGAATGAGAATTACAAGTCCCCTTGAGGATAAGGGTTGAAAGATTCGAGCGTGGAGGCGGCTCAGGCTTGCATGGTGAGATTGTTGTGGGCCGATGGGGTTTGGTTTGGGATTGGTGTCAAGGTTGGGATTGGGGTTGGTGGTGAGATTAGGGTTGGGTTTGGGTTTGGAAGGGTCGACATACGATGGTGTCCTCCATATCATGCCACAAAGCTTTTAATGTCATCCCCCTCATCTTCACCCCTTATAGTCACTCGTTTAGCAATAGCAATTCCCTCTCCATAGCCTCCCTTGATTATACCCATTCTTCGACATATGTCATGTTGGCTTCAAATTATTGTCTAGCCCATTTATGCTCATGCACGACTGCTAAATTGAGCTTCTTTATTTTGGTGCTCTCTCTCTCTCTCTCTCTCTCTCTCTCTCTCCCCCCTCCCTCTCTCTCTTTCTCTCTCTTTCTCTCTCTCTCTCTCTATGTTTGCTTCATCTCCTCAAACCACCCCCTCCACATGTTGTTAGGTAACATGAGCTATAATGAATTGAAGGGCGATGATATTGAACTTTTTAATATCAAAATCAGAGAAGCTTTGTATATTAATATCATGTGTCAAAAACAAAGTTACAAAATATGAGCTTCGATTTGTCAAAATAAACATATATTGTAGAAACCACACATTTGGAAGATCAAATATAGAGTTGAGGATAAAAAATGCATTGAGATATATTCTTCATCCACAACTCATGTATTGATTGGGCTGTTGTGAGACTTGCACAATTTGTGTAGCCATCATACCCACAAGGTCTTGCTAATTAGCAAGAAGGGCCTCCATGCAAATAAAAATCTTGTGTGTGGCCCTAGAGACATGCCCCAAGTTTATTCTTGACGACATCTTCAAAGAGCACAAGCTAACCTCAAAGGAGAGACGTAGATACTTACTGTTGTCTCTTTTATGGAAGCCTTTGCCAATAGTATTCGTGAAGCAACATATATTTGTCTTCAAATCATATAATATAAAACTCCAATGCTCCCTATTCAATCATCAAACAAAATAAGAATTCCAAAGCATCAGTACCAATACTAGGATAGAAGAAGCTAGCGAACACAAACAAATAATGCTCTTAATCAAGCACTTACTGCTCATGATAGAAAATGAAAATGACTCGCACATCATCAATCCTTGTGTAGGGAAAGCTCCTCAAAAGCATGGGGTATGATTGTTCATTGTCTAATAGGGTCCTTGATATTAGTGGATCAATATAGTATACACAATGGTGTAGAAGTAGTGACAGTAAAGCTACAATATAGACATAAAAAACAAGGGGGGGGGGGGTTTAAAAAGATGATTAAAACAACATATCTAATGAGATCAAGGATCAAGATACCCAAAAAACAAGCCAAAATAACTTACTATTGTAGAGGAACGATGATAGAGTAGGTCAATAGCTCTTCATTAGGATGAGAGAGCACTTGAATGTCAACATCGTTGAGCTCAACCTGTAGTTGATTCCCTCTCAAGGATATAATGGCCTTGGTGGGGCCCTCTATATATGACATCATAGCCATGAACTTGTCAAGGATGACATTGAGTGCTCTCAAAAACATGCCTCTCCTTTGTCAAAAATGGTGGTGGTTGGTGAGCTTTATTAGGACCACTTGTAGTAGAGACTGTGTGAAAGAGGTAGGGGTTGGCAGACTTTATTGGGACCAATTGTTGTAGTAGAGATAGAGGATAGAGATTGTGTGAAAGAGGCAAGGGTTGGTGGCTAGTGGGTGTTAGTCAGGGGCACTTGGGGCTCGAGCTTGTGGGGCAGGGGACACTTGGGATTGGGGTTAGGGTTGGGGCAGTTGGGATTACGGTTGGGACTCAAGCTTAGGCTCGTAAGATGGGGGCACTTGGGCATGGGCTTGAGGTTAGGGTTGGGGCTAAGACTCAGGCTAGTGCTCGTGGAGTGGGGGCACTTGGGTTTGGGACTAGGGCTTGGGCTTGGGCTTGGGCTTGTGGTGTGGGGGCACTAGGTTTGAGGGTTGGGGTTGGAACTTGTGGATGGGGGCATTTGGGTTGGGACTAGGGCTCGTGGGCTAGGGCTGGGTCTAGGGCTTGGGGGTTAGGCTTGTTTAGCTAGGTGTGGGGTTGGGGTTTGGGCTCATTGTTGGGTGGTAGGATTAGTCTCGTTGTGGGCTCGGACTGGGCATGGGGCTAATAGGGGTGGGGTTTGGGCTTGTGGAGCTCATTGGGCTCAATATACTCGACAGGCTTGTGGGTCTTAACGAGATGGGTCTTTGTCTAGGGGTTGGGCTGGGGTACCACTCCTACTCTTCACAAGCATCAACGTAGTTTGGCAGACTTTGTCCTGGGCTTAGGATCTTCCACTACTAGTGCTCTTTGTTGTTAGTGTGTGTCCCTCTCATGCCTATGGGGGCATCTCAATCTAGCTCATCATCAGTGAAGAGGTTGGATAGTAAGAATATTCCACATGTGACTGTCTAAGATCTCCACAGGATTCATAAGCTTGTTTAACCAGAGTTGCAAGTGTGTGGCGCAAGCTATCAAAATCTTTGGGCATAATTGTCACCTTGTGGACATGGGCCATGAGAAAATATGTGTCTTCAAAAAATTTGATGAGAAAGAATTCAACAATCTCTTGAAGTATGAGAATTGCCAAGATGGTCCCCATCATATGTATATGGCCTAGCAATCATAGATTCCCTAAACCAATCTTTGAAAGGGCAAGCATGGCATTATAGGTTGCATTTGGCTCTCTATCCTATGTAGCTCACTAAGTACTATGAGGTGAGCTTGATATCTTCTACACCTTCTACGAGAGGGACTCGGGCATGCCATGAACCCTAAAACATAGACCCTAATGAGTCACCATGCAGCTACAAAGACTACCACGTTACATTTATGGACAGCTTGGTGGTGATCCTTGGTGACAAGGACACTAGACAAGGATCACCATCAAGCCATAGATATTTCCCATGGGCAAAGGGTAGCCATGAGATGCTTAGTGGTGACCCTTGCTGATAAGGACACTAGACATGGGTCGTCATCGAGTGATAGAGGTTAATCTCGAGTAAAAGATAGCAACAAGCCACTTGATTGTGACTATCAAAGATGAGAACACTAGATGAGGGTCACCACTAAGCAATGGAAGCTACTCCTAGGCAAAGGATTGCACGAGCCTCCTTGATGGTGACCATAGAATACAAGGACATTGGATGAGGGTCACCACCAATGATGGAGGATGCCCTTGACAATGGGTAGCCATGAGCTACTTGGTGGTGACCCTTGATGATAAGGACATTGTATGGGGATCACCACCTAGCGAAAGAGGCTACACTTAGGCAAAGGAGGATAGCCACAAGCCACTTGGTGGTGGCTGATGATGAGGATACTAGACAAGGGCCAAGAGCTTTGAGGATGCAATCGAGAGAGATCTTTGCCACCACTATTGATATGGCGATGTGATGGGAGTAGGAGAGCATGTGGATCACAGCCACATGGCATGTAAAAAAAAGTAATAAAAGGTATTGCAAGTTGATAATCCTAAAGCCCTCCCTCCTACAAACAAAAAAATAGAGAAGCTTAGAAAAGTGTCCCTTTCATTAATTCCAAATTCCAAGACCTAGGGACTAGCAATGTGTCGAAAAGGGATAATTACATTAACTCTATGGAGGAACCACTGACCGTACATGTATAGTTTGCATTGCCAACGATCTCTAAAAAAGGTCTAGGGTTCAAAACTTTGGCAAGATTCTCTCTCCTACTACACATATACTTTCCTCGTCTCCTTTGATCATGCTGGCTCTCTTGATCTCTCTTGCATCTAATCTCGTCTAGCTCTTACTTCACCCTTACACTCATTGTTGTTGTGCTAGAGACATAATAGATCAAATATCTCTAACCTAGTGATGGATGCTAACTCTTTGTATGACGTGCCATCTAACTATGCAGCAGGTGTGGGCTATTTCAAGCTTGGTGATATTTCTAACCAAACTCAATAGCAACTTTGTACATCTAGATGCTCATCAAAGGGATGTGTGTAAGGGGATGCCCTTAATGGGTAGGCTAGCGCTCACAAAAAACCGTCCTTTGGTATAATTTTTTAAGGCAACTTTTCAAAACACCGATTGAAATTGAGTTTCATCTTAATAAAAGCCTACTTTTTTGGCCATTTTTGTTATAAAACTAGCTATTTCCCCCCAAAACTAGCTGGTCTTAAGCCACTTCCTTTTTTCCATTAGATAGGCTTGTTCATGATCCTCGTGTGGTGTAAACCCACAATGAGTCGCCACTAAGTGATAGGTGCCTCCACTAAGCGAAGAGTCATAATATTGCTCTCTAATGACCTTGGTGTGGATTAAACCTCGAGCTAGCCACTAGAAGTTAGCAAAGGCCCTCCCTCGTGGAGGGCCCTCGTATCACTTATTGGCAACCCTTGTGTGCGGTGAAGCTTGTAGGGTCACCACCAAGCGAGGGAGATCCTCATAACCTTTGACAAATAATCTCGCTTTATACATTGTCACACTTCCATTCACATTATATTTTACTTTGTAAACCACTTGCAACCTATAGCTTCCTTTTCCTCCGGTAGTGGGACCAAATCCCAAGTGTGGTTTGTATCCAATGTAGCCATATTCAAATTCGTGGCTTTCTCCCAATGCATATGACCAATAGTCTCCTCAAAATAAGTGGGCTCAATTAATTTTATGACCTTTGCCATATAGATGCAATGGTGAGCAATGTAACCATCATATTTCAACTTGTTAATGGGATAGTTTACTCTTGTTGACCTATGCACTTGTGGAGCACTCTATGATCCCTATACATCAACCTTGGTTTTCCTCACACTAGGTGTATAAATAACTAGAATACTAAACTTCTTATCCATACTCTAATCTAAACCATTAGAATCACCATCTACATGTGAACAACCTATAGGAACATCTAGCACACCAAGTGACTCAACCACCTTTTCTTTTCCCTTGTGTGATACAATTTCTGTACCTATAGGAGTGCTATTTGCATGTAACCTATCATTTCATGGTCCCTCAATAGAACTATTAGAGGAGGACTCTTTTAGCCCACTCAATGTCTATAATTGTGGATCCAGATTTTTTGCAATCACCTTTTCTTTCGATCATTTGCAACAATATTTTTTCCAACAACATACTAACTAGTCATCTCATCAAACACATCTCTACTCAGTAGTAACTTGTGTGCAACTAGATTATAATGACTGTAACCCTTTTACTCAATGGAATAGCCAACAAGTAAATATTTTTGAGCTTTTAGATCCAACTTCTTTCTTAGATCCTCATAAGCAATGCATCCAAATATTTTAAGATGTGACAAATCTAGTTTCTTACCATTAAACTTCTCTTGTGGTATCACATCATGCACTGCAATAGTGGGAGTCTTGCTCATAATATACACACTATAAAGATAACTTCATCTTGATAATAATGAGTCATGTTCATTTCAACCACCCATCAAGGCTCATACAATTTTTGTAGTGTGCCTATTCTTCCTTTCAGCAATACCATTCTATTGCGAAGTGTACCTATATATAAATTGCGTCTAAATTCTATGATTCAAAAAATTATTAAATTCATTAGAAAGGTACTCTGCCCCTCCATCTTACCTCAAGAACTTAATCTGTACACATTTTTTTCTTCTCAACTAGGTATTTAAAATCTTGAAAGTGAGAGAACACCTCACTTTTCTCCTTCATGCCATACCTTCCTCGTATGACCAACAATAAAGCCTACATAATACTTACATCCAGCCATTGATGCAATATTTGTAGGACCCTATACATCTAAATGTACAATATCATATAAATGCTTGCTTACATGTTTATTATAGGAAATACATACCTTATTTGTTTTTCAAATTGGCATGTTTCACACTCTTTCTGCATATTAGCCACTTTTGGACTTTATGCAAGTCTATTACAATTTCATGTGAATGAATATTCTTTAAACGGTACACATTTACATGACCAATACATTTATGCACAAATGTCAATATCAGACACAACTCCTACTCTTTATGCAAACATAGTAGCATTTGGCTTGGGTACATTTACATCCAAGGTAAACATCCATCCCACATGCTTGCCTTTTGCAACCAGTTTACATCTATTCTTGGAATCTTCTATGAAACCACCACTCTAATTGGACTTATAATCCTTGCTCAAACCATTTGCCCAAGAGAAACCATGTTTTTAATGATATTAGGCACATGCAACACATCAAGCAAGCACTTTAACTTTTCTATCCTGCATAGAAAATGGAATAATCCCAACATTCGCAATGGATAGGATCTGATGTATTGTCATCTGTTTTTACAAAACCAAGCATTTTAATAATTTTCATTTCTTTAAACCATTATTTATGAGACATCATATGATTAGAGGCACTTAAATCCACATACCATACATCATTAGCCATTATTGATGATACATCTACATTTACTCATCATGTGCTGATAACAAACAACTTCTCATTATCAATCCGATTTCTAATAGATGCATAATTGTTATGATGTCTTCTCCCATTTCTCTTATTTTCACCTCTTTTTCTCTTTTCCGGACAGTTATATGAAATATGATATTTTTTACCACAATTATAGCATTTTCAATTATAATAACTTGCATTATGTCTGCCATATCTTCTATGTCTCCACTTGTCTCAAGACTGGTCTCTACAACCTCTATGTGACTGCTCTTGTGAATCATGAGATTGCCCCCTAATTTTACCCATAACAATCACCACCATGGCCCGTACCACCATGATCTCTACCTCTACTTGTGTTAGAGTATAACACTTATTCTGAATTGTTCTTACTTTATGATGAAGATACAACAAGTCCCAATATTTTCTCTTCTAATATTGACATAGATATTAGATCTATAAAATCAAGGATGGTGTTTCTTGTCTTGATGGATGAGAGTTGATTTTAAGATGGATTTCAAAGTGCAAAAGTGACCTAGGAGTTGTAAGAGTGGTGGTTTTGGCAGAAAATGTACCAATTCACAGATCGAGAAGCTGGAGTTTTCTTAGGTTCATTTCGTGCCGAGAATCTAAGGTAAGTGTCTGTTCATCAATCACAGTCCATTTAACCCCCCATTTAGTGGCCACAAGGTTTGGCATTATAAAGCAACTACCTGATCTAGAAGCCATAAAGCAAGTGACAGAGGCTAGAATAATAGCCATCAATGTCAGGAAGCCGCCCATCCAGTCAGATTGTGAATCCGAGGCTATTTACCCCTCTATTTGGCCTGAAACTAGTTGTTGCCGACAATGTGAATGCGAAGGAGATGAACCAGTTAATTTGCTAAGTAATGTTTAATGAAGCTTCAAGAAGCTAAAAACTCAAGAAACTCAATGAGGAGAGGCATTTTATGGCGCACCCCTTCATGGCCTCAAAATTTTGCTTTTCCATTCGGTTGAATCACAAGGAATAGCCTAGGAAATGGATTCCTATAAAATTTTACTCCAAATCAGTGCAACAAGCAAGAGAAATTGTGTATTCTATTGAAAGTTCATATTTTAGTCATTCTCTCTCCTCCTCTCTTGCCATAATTGTTGTTTGTATGGGATGAGAGGATGAGGGACAATGGGTGGAGTAAGGAAGTATGATGATAGCATCAACAACTATTTGATGGCATCACAACTCTATTTTTTTGAAACACGATGCGTCACATGTTTGGGATTAGTGTAAGTATCAATTTATTACATATTATGTCATATCTTTTGTGTCTATCATAAAAAATGGTTGAAAATTCTTGATTATGTTTGCTAATGTCTAAAATCATAAAAAACTCAATCAATTTTAGTCGTTTACATAAAAAAGGTTAAAGTGTGAAAACTTGAGATGCGAGATTTAATGCAAAAATGGGGATTTTGTTGGGTTTGGAGGGTTCAATGTTGTTCACGTGGAATAATAATTGATATGATAATGGATCACAATCCATACTAGTCACATAGATCATAAAATTAAGAAAAAGTAGTCAAATAAATGAAAAAGCCATGACAAATAGTATTTTTGAAGGAAAATAATAGAAAAAATTTAGTTTTAATGCACTAAAAAGTATAAAACTTAAGAGTGTGTATGTGAATGTATAATGAGGGTAGTGCACGAGGATTTTTCTCAACCTATCTTCATTTATGTGTAAAAAGTGTGTATTTATTGCTTATTTGTACCTAAAAATGACGACGAAACCCTTTTACATCTATGCATGAAAGTAAAACTTGAGCGGTAGGGAGAAAATGGATAAAAAGAGATGAGATTTAAATAAGTTCTAATTTCATTGAATATTATGGCATATAGCCTTTGGTTTATTTAAGTCTAAAAAGGAATAGTAGTACGAGTTAGCCCAGTACTGTCCCTCTACAACACAACATAATGTTAGAGAAAAGAAATCATGGAAAGACTATTTTTACATAACACTTGATTGATATATAGTTAAATTTTTTTGAGCACAATGAGTCATACACATTGCATTTGCATTTGAGCACGGTGTCAAAAGGAAAACTACTGGATGTATATCACATGTATGCCTAATTGTGACCAACGTTGAGTGTGTGAGGTTCCTTTGCTCTAGGGTAGCACGACGATCTTTGGGGAGACATTAAAACACCTGGCTTGCCCTATACAAAACCTATTGATGATGGACCTAATTAATTGTGTAGAGCATGAACCCTCCACAAGAGATAATTCATGTGATATGGAAAGTAACCATTTAGTGGTTATTCCGTTCTCTGGTACGATGGCATGGGCCAAGGTTTCGGTCTCTATCCAAGAGACATTGTGCACAACTATCCATCAACCTAGAGGATACACATCAAGTATATTGGAACCCACAACAGTCATGGCATCGACTAATGATCATGCTAAAGTCCTAACACCATGGAAAAGTACCACCACATAATGGAGTTGAGTTGTGGTTGAAATGTCCCATGTGGTGGGTCACCATGCTAAAATATTAGGCCTCACAAGGACGTTAGAAGCCTTAGTTGCTAAGGGGAAACCATTCCTCAAAAGGAACGGCTCCCAAGCTCTAAGTAATGTTGATATATTTGCTTTAGGTGAGGGGCAAAAGCTAGTTCATAAATTTATTATGGAATTGCCTATGGATGGCCAAGGATAGAAGATCCTCTGAGAAAGGACCAGAATGATATGTTGAAAGTTATGGGACTCCCTACATCACTCTATGAGTTAGCAAAAAGTGACATCAATGGTAATATTAACCTTTCTACACCAGTAATAAAGGTGGAAATATAATATATTAGAGGCCTTGAGACACTTGGATTAGGTCAAGATGAGGTCAAGATGAATATGAAGATCTAGATGAGCCAATGTTGATCCCAAAGAAGAGGAATTAATATCCTCCTCCTTATAGGTATCTCCAATTGTTTTATGAGCTACTAGGTGAGGATCTGATGTTGCATTTGAAAGAATATGGTCTAACTTGCCTTGTGAGTGGGTTTGATGATATACATTGGATACTTTTTTTTTTCAAGTTCCTTGAAGAGAGAGGCCAAGAAATGGCATTGGAGCCTCCCAAGAGGGTCAATAAGAACCTTTGAGGAACTATGTGACAAATTTCTAGATGAGTATGAGAAGAAGGTTCCCATGACTTTGGTCTTAAGACAGGTTGCACAGATTCGACAAGAGTCATATATCTCTATCAAAGAATATGCTAGATCCTTTGATGATATTCTTAGGCTTTGGCCAAGAAAAGCTATTGTGTTGCCAAATGATGTGTTGTGTGAGCTCTTTATGAGTGGCTTAGTGATTAATATGCAAAACCAAGTGAGGATGTAAGATCTTAAGTCATTAAGTGAGGCTAAGATACTATAATTTACTATGAGCAATAAATCCAGAGATGTTGGGAAAACTTTTGGAGTTTTCCACACCAAAAGTTTTCCCCACTCATTGCAATTGCATCCAAGTATCCCAAACTTTTCTATAAGGAGTAATTCATTTGCTAATACCAAGTCAACTTGTGTGGGGGACCTTGGTAGTCAAAATCTCCAGACAGGCAATGTGAATTCTATGTGGTGCAGTGATAGTATGCCTTTTGGTCAAAATGTTTCAAGCCAAGCAAGTTCCAATATGGTTTACAAAACTTCCATGAGAGGTGGCTATGAAGGAAAAATTGATAGAATCATTGGGACTACAAGTGTGGATGAGTGTCCTATGAGTGGTTCTCATTTTGGTCTTGGAAAGGCTTTTGAGAGACCTTTGCCATCTATAACTAAATCATGCTTTCACGTGGATGTTGTTCCTCTTAGTAAGAGCATGATGCCAATGAGTGAGAAGTCATAGTATGGATAGAGGCAAGTAAAGGCATCCCATGTGAAAAAGACGTAGAATGCCAAAGCTCCAAAAGTCATAAGTATGTGAGGCAATTTGGTCATAGCAATAAGTTTGCATTGCGTCCATTAGAACAATGTGGCAAATTGAGGTAGTGCAAGAATACAAAGAGCAATGTGAGATGGGGTTAGAGGCCCAAAATCTCTAAAACTGTGGTTGGTGGATTAGATAAAAGGCTAATAACTCCAGGTGTAATATCTCCGCACAATAAAAGTTAGTTGGTTGGTTCGTAAGTTAGTTAGTCAATTAATAAGTTAGTAAGATTACTAACTAAAGACTAACTAAGGTAAAAACTAACTAACATTAATTATTGATAATTTTTATTTAATTTAAAATATTTTATTTAGAAAAATCAAGAGTCGTAAATTCGATATTTTTCTCGAATTGGTAAAGACCGTAGCTACCCTTCACGTAAATTACAAGGTGAACGAGACTTATGAGTTATATTAATCACTAAGTTCATGTGTATAGTTTGGAAGGTCCAAAAACATTAGATTTTGGATAAAACTAGTATATTTTAGATACTTTAGATATTATCCTAAAAAAACGATATGGAACTAGATGTCATTTAAAAGAAAAGACAAGTGATATTTTAGTTAGTTTGAAGATTTAATAAAAAGAAAAATAAAGAAAAGTGACTAGCAAAATCGCGCGCGCCGCGATCGCAGTTTACAGGCAGTAGACAGCACTTCAAACAGAGAAAAGAAGAAAGAGTGAGCAGAGAGCTTTCTAACCAAGTGTCTTGGAGTTTTACCCCCCTTTCGGAGCCAATGGAACCATCAGATTTATGATCTGAGCATTAGATCACTGATCTTTCCAAGATCCCCCTCCACAAAGAGCTCCACTTCTCAACCACAAGCCCTCTTCTCTAATTCACTATAAATATGAGGCATGGGAGAGGCATAAGAAGCATAAGGAGACACCGAGAGGCTGCGAGAGAGAGGTAGAGAAGAGGATACTCCTCCAAGAGATTGTGAGGAAGAGCTTGAAAGAGAGCTTGAGAGAGAGAGAGAGAGAGAGAATAGTCACCCCGAAAGGTTGCAAGGAAGAGAATTGGCTCAATTCCCTCTATCTCGATCCTTGACTTAACCATCTTCTCTTACGCTCTCCCATCTTGAATCTACTCCACCTTCTTAATCTCTTGAGTCTACCTGCGGACGATGGCCTCCAAGCAAGGAATGTCGCGTGCGGATGACAATCCCGCAACCAACAACAAGGCTTCGGGCAAAGGCATCACTATCAATCCAACTGCGGTTCCGGTCGTAAGTAATGTATTTTCAAATTGATAGATGCTTGCTTGGATTCTCGTATGAGATTCGTTAGGCTCCATACTATTGCACGAGTATAGGTAATGGGAAAGGATAATTTTCATCTCACCTATTCGGAAGATGGAGTTTGCGAAGTGCATATATCAAGGGTAGATAATTGCATCCAGCTACATATGACGTATTTGCTAGTAGAGCAATTACAAGGAAGAATCAGTTAAACGTTATGAATGGCATAGTCGTAAAAAAGAAGGACATTAAAAGATTGGGCATACAAGTGCTAGATTAAAGTATAGTCAAGGGTTATAAATAGCATAATTACTAAAAGAATATGACATTGAGAATCAAGAATAGAAAGTACTAGTTGAAAGTTAGATACTTCAAAGGTACTTAGCCTAAGAGCCCGAATATTAAGAAAAACTAGATTCTAGCTCAATGCACGGTATTTTAGAGTCTAATTACTTGAGATCATCTCACACTTATCTTATTAAGTATTTACACGTTATGCCTATAACATGTTTGATATATGAGGATAAATTTCTATTTGCCTCATGACTTGACTAAGAGCTAGTACAAGAAACTGATCATAAGGGTTAAAACTAGGATGTCTTGAGATCCGTTGGATAAGGATGACTTTTGCCAATCCAAATTCAGGGTTGGGTTATCAATCAAGATAAGTGACCTATAGAACTTACATCATGAATAGTGTTTGAACCCTTAACATATGCCCTAGCCGAAGGAAGGAAGTGTTAAGAACATGTTTGCATGGTATTGCTCTTAGATCCCAAGGGGGAGAGCAAATATACGATGGAAATGTTATATCGACTATTCTTGCATTGTTTGGAAAGAATGCAATTGGTTTTGTTGATTGATCGAACAACATCCTAAATGTTTTTACATTCAACTGGTTGTTAGTTGTTGTTTGGATTATTATTCCAAGTGCTTGTGATTTATGGTAAATGCATGGCAAGGGTCTGTGATGACAAGTCGCCATGGGATTAAAGGAATGTTTTCTTGGAAAATGATATTAGGCTGAATGCCTTGTTTGTGCTTGATTCTTAAAGGATTTAATTAAGAAAGGATATATTGTACGGGTGGATCACCTCCATGGTCGCACCGCGTATTAACCTGAAAGGGCACTGCTCGATTCATGGGCCGAAGGTCGAGTGGTGAAAAGGCCAACCACGGGAATGATATTTGGCGCCTAGACAGCTTGTGGGTCAGTTGGAGCTCTGGACACCCCTTGCTAGGTCAAGAATGGAGTTGAAGACCTCCGTGGCCCCCAACATCTGGGTATGTTGGGAGATCCTATTCTAGATAAAGGATTGAGTTTTGTTGCCATGTGAATTGGACCAGTTACTTCTGCAGGGCAGAAGGGATACTTCTGTTGGACAGAAGTGAAACATAATTTCTCCTGTATGGGCGGGAGACAGAGATTAACTTGAAGATAAGTTAAGGAACTTGTTTGATCTTGTTTATCAATAGATTGCTTTGCTCTGTTTTCGTGTCTGTGCTATAATTTACGCGAACGAACCTTGTTCCCTAAAAGGCTTAATTAATGAAGCTGATTTTAAGTGTCACACATAAATGTGGTAGGACCTAATTAGAAAACTAAAGCTATTAAGGGAAGCGGGTGGGCGGAATCCCCGACGGGTCCGTCCTATGGCAGGGTGGTCCCAGAGAACTGGGAGGCTTCTCACAAGTTTTTATCGTCATTCGACCTTTAGGTATTGATAGGTTAGAACCCGATTCATGCCGTTTTAGGGGACCGGAATGGGACTATGCCCTATGGGCAGAGAGGTTGAGCAACGCATCCCTCTCGTTTCCCATTCTCTTTGAACCAAGTGTGGCATGGGTATGCTTCGGGTTGGGTATCTGTGCGTAAAGTAGGATGTCCAATACCCGACGCTAGAATGCTAACAGGAGACCTTGACAACTAGGAACCCAAATTTCAGGTCGATCCTAGTGGGTTCGGTCGTAAACGTTCCGTTGCGAGGCAGATTCGGGAAACCCTAGGCGACAAAACTCGGAACATTCCTTGGGAGTGCCGGGCAGCGACGCTTAGATTCGTTTCTCGATAGACCGCTAAAAGAGTGCCTGGAAATCCGATGGGCGGGCACCTGACAGTTGGTATCAGAGCCAAATTTTGTAATGATACGTGATTGATTAATGTATGGTTTGTAGACATATCCTAAACAAAATAATCTAAGCAGTATGGCTTGATTGTTAGGCACCTTTTGCACCCACGAATGTTGACATGCAAGAGAAGAAATTCCTTCTCAAGAAAATTAAGGTACCCGAGTTTGATGGAGAAGGGATAGACATTGCAGCAGAGGCAGAGATATGGATTGAGTCGATGGATGACTATTTCTTTGCTTTGGGAATTGCCTCTA
The DNA here is from genome assembly GCF_053477565.2 of Lygodium microphyllum. Classification (NCBI taxonomy): domain Eukaryota; kingdom Viridiplantae; phylum Streptophyta; class Polypodiopsida; order Schizaeales; family Lygodiaceae; genus Lygodium; species Lygodium microphyllum. Next base: position 97,679,453 of record NC_141137.1, on the reverse strand, counting down.
CCAATCAAGCAATGATAGCCAAACTTAAGTTAGTTGGCCAGGCTCGATTATGGTGGAAGCAATGGTGCAAAGATGAAGGTGTTTCTGAAGCCGCTGTTACTTGGGTTCAGCTGAAAGATGCTGTACGCAGACGATACCTTCCGCCAACCTACCAGACTTTGAAGATGAATGAATTCTTCAGGCTAAAGCAACTAGAATTAACTTTGGAAGCTTACTACTCAAAGTTTGTAACCCTACTAAAATACGCACCACCTATTGGATACTTGCGCAGTATCCAAGTTTTGCCATGGCCTAAACACTCCTCTGAACCACCGCCTTGAAGCAATGCGTCCAACAGACTTGCAAGATGCATTACTCCGAGCGAATCCAATCGTCCAAGAATTTAAATCGGAAAATTTTAGTAAAGATGACTCCCGAGATCTGGGTAAGAGATGCCATACATGTGGAGAGATAGGGCACATCCGTAGGAGATGTCCCTACCGTCAATGTTTCCATTGCAATGAGCTAGGACATGTCCAAGTAGATTTCCCTAACTTAAGTCCAGAAGATACGGAGTCTCCAAGAAAACGAAGTTACACAAGTGCAGTCTTCGCATATATAGAGGAATCAGATGAAGACGAATACTTAGAACCTACTACACCACTTTAGGATTATTAGAAATCCTAGAAATTTTGTCGACATGAAATACAACTTGTATTGGAATAAACTTTACTCTTGTAACTACAGCTAACTTGAGTAATATGAGTTGCGTCTATTTTAAGCCTAGAAATTGCAAATGATTAAAGATACTTTGGCAAGGAATGATAGTCATAATGTGCAATGAATTTCTCTTAAGTCATTTCTTCTCAACTAATATAGATTGGGTCTTACTAGAATGTCGAAGCTTGGAAGTATTCTTTAGTATTACAAGCAAAGCCAATTGTCCATGGAGCTCAGTCTCGAACTAAGGGCAGGACAATTTGGAAATGTAGTTTCCAAGATAAAGAACCACTCCAATTTGCTAAAAAAATCCTAGGACACTTTGGTCTAAAGAAGAAAATCCTACCAAGGACAACCAAGAATCTTGTGACCACAAGTGATAAAGCTCCGCGTTGTTTCTACTGCAGGGAGTTAGGTCATTTCAAAAGGGAATGTCCAAAGCACCCTAAACACTGATGCTCTGAGTGCCACAACATTGGACATAACTATATCAATTGTCCCAATGGAACTCGAAGAGAACTTGAGCTTACAAGAAATAAGCCGTACAAGCTCCAATGATCTAGAATATACCAAGTGCTTAGGAAAAACCTAGAAAGATATCCATGAGATGTAATTACAATAAATTCTCTATTGTAACCAAGATTCGAACATATCAAATACCATAGGTTGTTTTTTTCAAAAAGAGCATATGTCTATGTGAGATCAGAGTAGCGCAGTAGAAGTGTGGTGTTCCATAACCCACATATTCCAAGATGATACCCCCTGTTTCTCTCGAGATGAGGACATCTCGATTTCTCTAAGGGGAGGAGGATGTAATATCTCCGCACAATAAAAGTTGGTTGGTTCGTAAGTTAGTTAGTCAATTAATAAGTTAGTAAGATTACTAACTAAAAACTAACTAAGGTAAAAACTAACTAACATTAATTATTGATAATTTTTATTTAATTTAAAATATTTTATTTAGAAAAATCAAGAGTCATAAATTCGATATTTTTCTCGAATTGGTAAAGACTGTAGCTACCCTTCACGTAAATTACAAGGTGAACGAGACTTATGAGTTATATTAATCACTAAGTTCATGTGTATAGTTTGGAAGGTCCAAAAACATTAGATTTTGGATAAAACTAGTATATTTTAGATACTTTAGATATTATCCTAAAAAAACGATATGGAACTAGATGTCATTTAAAAGAAAAGATAAGTGATATTTTAGTTAGTTTGAAGATTTAATAAAAAGAAAAATAAAGAAAAGTGACTAGCGAAATCGCGCGCGCCGCGATCGCAGTTTACAAGCAGTAGACAGCACTTCGAACAGAGAAAAGAAGAAAGAGTGAGCAGAGAGCTTTCTAACCAAGTGTCTTGGAGTTTTACCCCCCTTTCGGAGCCAATGGAACCATCAGATTTATGATCTGAGCATTAGATCACTGATCTTTCCAAGACCCCCCTCCACAAAGAGCTCCACTTCTCAACCACAAGCCCTCTTCTCTAATTCACTATAAATATGAGGCATGGGAGAGGCATAAGAAGCATAAGGAGGCACCGAGAGGCTGCGAGAGAGAGGTAGAGAAGAGGATACTCCTCCAAGAGATTGTGAGGAAGAGCTTGAAAGAGAGCTTGAGAGAGAGAGAGAGAGAGAGAATAGTCACCCCGAAAGGTTGCAAGGAAGAGAATTGGCTCAATTCCCTCTATCTCGATCCTTGACTTAACCATCTTCTCTTACGCTCTCCCATCTTGAATCTACTCCACCTTCTTAATCTCTTGAGTCTACCTGCGGACGATGGCCTCCAAGCAAGGAATGTCGCGTGCGGATGACAATCCCGCAACCAACAACAAGGCTTCGGGCAAAGGCATCACTATCAATCCAACTGCGGTTCCGGTCGTAAGTAATGTATTTTCAAATTGATAGATGCTTGCTTGGATTCTCGTATGAGATTCGTTAGGCTCCATACTATTGCACGTGTATAGGTAATGGGAAAGGATAATTTTCATCTCACCTATTCGGAAGATGGAGTTTGCGAAGTGCATATATCAAGGGTAGATAATTGCATCCAGTTACATATGACGTATTTGCTAGTAGAGCAATTACAAGGAAGAATCAGTCAAACGTTATGAATGGCATAGTCGTAAAAAAGAAGGACATTAAAAGATTGGGCATACAAGTGCTAGATTAAAGTATAGTCAAGGGTTATAAATAGCATAATTACTAAAAGAATATGACATTGAGAATCAAGAATAGAAAGTACTAGTTGAAAGTTAGATACTTCAAAGGTACTTAGCCTAAGAGCCCGAATATTAAGAAAAACTAGATTCTAGCTCAATGCACGGTCTATTAGAGTCTAATTACTTGAGATCATCTCGCACTTATCTTATTAAGTATTTACACGTTATGCCTATAACATGTTTGATATATGAGGATAAATTTCTATTTGCCTCATGACTTGACTAAGAGCTAGTACAAGAAACTGATCATAAGGGTTAAAACTAGGATGTCTTGAGATCCGTTGGATAAGGATGATTTTTGCCAATCCAAATTCAGGGTTGGGTTATCAATCAAGATAAGTGACCTATAGAACTTACATCATGAATAGTGTTTGAACCCTTAACATATGCCCTAGTCGAAGGAAGGAAGTGTTAAGAACATGTTTGCATGGTATTGCTCTTAGATCCCAAGGGGGAGAGCAAATATACGATGGAAATGTTATATCGACTATTCTTGCATTGTTTGGAAAGAATGCAATTGGTTTTGTTGATTGATCGAACAACATCCTAAATGTTTTTACATTCAACTGGTTGTTAGTTGTTGTTTGGATTATTATTCCAAGTGCTTGTGATTTATGGTAAATGCATGGCAAGGGTCTGTGATGACAAGTCGCCATGGGATTAAAGGAATGTTTTCTTGGAAAATGATATTAGGCTGAATGCCTTGTTTGTGCTTGATTCTTAAAGGATTTAATTAAGGAAGGATATATTGTACGGGTGGATCACCTCCATGGTCGCACCACGTATTAACCCGAAAGGGCACTGCTCGATTCATGGGCCGAAGGTCGAGTGGTGAAAAGGCCAACCACGGGAATGATGTTTCGCTCCTAGACAGCTTGTGGGTCAGTTGGAGCTCTGGACACCCCTTGCTAGGTCAAGAATGGAGTTGAAGACCTCCGTGGCCCCCAACATCTGGGTATGTTGGGAGATCCTATTCTAGATAAAGGATTGAGTTTTGTTGCCATGTGAATTGGACCAGTTACTTCTGCACGGCAGAAGGGATACTTTTGTTGGACAGAAGTGAAACATAATTTCTCCTGTATGGGCGGGAGACAAAGATTAACTTGAAGATAAGTTAAGGAACCTGTTTGATCTTGTTTATCAATAGATTGCTTTGCTCTGTTTTCGTGTCTGTGCTATAATTTACGCGAATGAACCTTGTTCCCTAAAAGGCTTAATTAATGAAGCTGATTTTAAGTGTCACACATAAATGTGGTAGGACCTAATTAGAAAACTAAAGCTATTAACGGAAGCGGGTGGGCGGAATCCCTGACGGGTCCGTCCTATGGCAGGGTGGTCCCAGAGAACTGGGAGGCTTCTCACAAGTTTTTATCGTCATTCGACCTTTAGGTATTGATAGGTTAGAACCCGATTCATGCCGTTTTAGGGGACCGGAATGGGACTATGCCCTATGGGCAGAGAGGCTGAGCAACGCATCCCTCTCGTTTCCCATTCTCTTTGAACCAAGTGTGGCATGGGTCTGCTTCGGGTTGGGTATCTGTGCATAAAGTAGGATGTCCAATACCGGACGCTAGAATGCTAACAGGAGACCTTGACAACTAGGAACCCAAATTTCAGGTCGATCCTAGTGGGTTCGGTCGTAAACGTTCCGTTGCGAGGTGGATTCGGGAAACCCTAGGCGACAAAACTCGAAACATTCCTTGGGAGTGCTGGGCAACGACGCTTAGATTCGTTTCTCGATAGACTGCTAAAAGAGTGCCTGGAAAGTCGATGGGCGGGCACCTCACACCAGGTGAACATACCATGGTCAATTCCCAAGTGGATGAGACCAAAGGCCATAATGATACATCTAAGAGTATGCACCACTTTGGGTTGCATATATGTGATGGGCCTAGGATTGAGACTTTGTCTAGTTTGGGTTGTAACACTGACATATACAATAATCCAAATAGGGGAGGTTTAAATGATCATAAATATGTGATTCTCTCTGTAAAGAGCTATTTTAGAGGGTATGTAAAGAGCTATTTTAGAGGGTAGTCCTAGTGATCCTATCCTTCTAGCCTACTAGGGACATGGTACGAGGAATCCCTATGTCAAAAAGAGATAAGTGAGGTAAAAGATGAGCTCAAGGTCAAGGAAGAAGAAGAAGACAGGTGGCAAGCAAGGCTCGCCGAAGAGACACAGAACCTCATGAGCCTACAACGACGCTATGATGATCTAGTAGTGCTACATAAAAACTTGCAAGGGGAGATGGAAAAAGTCTAGGATGTCGTGGAGGAGTTAGCAGTAGTAAAAGAAGAGAGGGGCTGAAGGTATCAAAAGTAAATAGAAAATTTGGAGAAGAAGGTAGTCTTAGAACTAAAAAAGTAGAAGAGATTAGAAATAGAAATTGAGGAACAAGAGTAGAGACTAATGATCCTAGCTCAAAGGCATGGCAAATGCTTGGAAGAGATGAAAAAGAGAGCAAATGAATGGGTGGGCAAAAGTGAAAGAAGAGTCAAAGACCTAGTGCGTCATCTAGCTTATGCAGAAGGTGACAGGGTGCTAGTAGAGAGAAAGGCGTAAAGGCTTTGTGAGGCAACTAGGGAAGTTTGCCAAGTAAAAGAGAAAAATAGTAAATATATATAGCATATATATAACATGGAGGTGTATAAAAAGGGGTTCTAACCCCTGTAGTAAGGAAAAATAAAGTTTTTTTTTTCAAAGAGCTTATGCTCATTGCCTTATGAAGGTCTCATAGGTTCCTAGGGACAAGTCTAGACCCAAGGTAGCTGATGCCTTACCCTTCTGGGGGGTGGCATTTAGCAGAAAGAAAATAAGGATGATTGGAGCAAAAATAAAAGTGAGTGAGAATAAAAAGAAAAATCATGTCACCTCATGAGAACTTGGTTGGTTCTTGGGTACCGACACATTGATGCCCTATTCAGCTCCCTCCTTTTTACATATCGGAGTATCGAATAAAGAATAGAGATTGAGATAATGTAACAAATATATAAAGGAGACAAGCTATAGGAGTACTCGCCTAGTAGGATTTCCTTATCTAGTTATCTTGGGTCAAGTAGGTAGAGCAGACCAACACTTTAGGATGACTCTTGTGATAGCTCTTTTAGCTGACATGTGTGTTGGAGTAGTTGGTTAGCAACTAGCTTTTGAAATCTTTGTCACATTATGCTTGACCTATCCCCCTCATGGAATTCATACCTTGATTTTGTTAGGGGGATAGGGTGAGAGTTGTGTTGTGCTGTGTTGTGTATTTTATTTAAAGCAGCTTGATGCTGTTTACATTTTGGGTGTGTGTAAATTGGTTCATGGGTTCAATGGGCTAAGTCATTCTATCCCATGGGTTGCCAATGAGAGCTTATTTTAAGATAGAATTTTAAAGTGCAAAAGTGGCTCGGAAGTTGTAAATGTGGTAGTTTGATCATAGATCGAGGAGTTGGAGTTTTCTTAGATGCATTTCGACATCGAAAATCCAATGCAAGTGTATGTTCGTCAAGTCAGAGTCTATTTGACCTCCCATTTAATGATTGCAAGGTTTGATGTTAGAAAGAAACTATTTGATCTAGAAGCCAGAAAGTGAGCGATGGAGGCTAAAGTTATAGCTTTTGATGCTAGGAAGTCGCCGTCTAGTTGAATTGCGAAATCGAGGCCGTTTGCACCTCTATTTGGCCTGAAAAAACTACTTGTGTCGATAGTGCGAACACAAAGGAGACGAACTAGTTAATTTGCTAATAATATTTAATGAAGCCCAAAGAAGTTAGATACTCAAGAAACTCAATGAGAGAGGGGCACACTTTTTGGTGCACCCCTTCATGGCCCCAAAAATTTGATTTTTCACCTAGTTGAATCACAAGGAATTGCTTGGACAATGGATTCCTACAAACTTTTCACTCCAAATCAGTGCAACAAGTAAGAGAAGTGATGCATTCTATTGAAAGTTCAGATTTAAGTCTTTCTCTCTCCTCCTTTTCTCTCACCATAATTTATATTCGTGTGGATTGAGAGGATGAGGGGGAATGGGTACTAGTTTGTGGTAGATGCAAGGAATGGAGCAAGGAAGCAAGAAGGTAGTGTCAGCATTCATGTGATGGCGTTTGGCTCTATTTTTTGGAAATACGATGCGTTACATGTATTGGATTTAGCATAATTGTCGATTTATTACATATTATGTCGTATCTTTTGTGTCTATCGTAAAAAATGGTTGAAAATGCTAGAGTTATGTTTGCCAACATCCAAAATCATAAAAAACCCAGTCACTTTCAATCGTTCACATAAAAAAGGTTAAAATTGCAAAACCTAAGTGTAGGATTTAATGCAAAAATGGAGATTTTGTTAGGTTTTGAGGGTTCAATATTGTTTACATGGAATAAAAATTGATATGCTAATGGACCATAATTTATACTAGTCACATAGATAAAAGAAGTTAGGAATTTGTGTTTCAATAAATAAAAAACCATGAAAAATAGTCTTTTTGAAGAAAAAAATTAGAGAAAATTTAGTTTTAGTGCACTGAAAATTATAAAAAATTAAGAGTGTATATGTGGATGTATAATGAGGTAAGGGAATGAATATTTTCCTTAGCCTACCTCCATTTAGGTGTGCAAAGTGTGTATTTGCTGCTTATTCGTACCCAAAAATGACGACAAAATCCTTTTACATCTATGCATGAAAGAAAAACCTAAGCGGTAGGAAAAAAAGGGCTAAAAAGAGATAAGATTTGAATAAGTTCTAATCTCATTGCATATTATGGCATATAGGCTTCAATTTGTTTAATTTTGAAGATGAATAATAGCACAGGTCATCCTAGTATTGTCCCTTTGCAACGTAGCATAATATTAGAGAAAAGAAAACATAGAAAGACCATTTCGGATAATACTTGGCTGATTTGTAGTTAAAATTGTTTGAGCACAATGAGTCATACACATTGCATTTGCATTTGAGTATGGTATCAAAATGAAAACTTCTAGATGCATAGCACATGTATGCCTAGTTGTGACAACACTGAGTGTGTGAGGTTCCTTTGATGTAGAGTAGCACGGTGATCTTTGGGGAGATGTCATGTGAGGTTAAAATATTCTTGGATCGTTATACACATCATGAGAGGATTTTGTCAGGTTTATTATTTATGTTTGAGAATGGTGTATCCTAATCCTTGGGGTGTAGGAGAACCGTAGGAGACACATTCAATCAAATGGGGGGATGCTCTATTTGTGTATATAATGAAGTGTTAGTCACTGTATGTATGGGACACTCCCTTTGCTTGGAGTTAAGAAGGGCAGTACATTGGACTACAATTTGAAATCATGTCTACAAACACATTTGTTAGATAAATCATTTAGTAGCATTTGGATGCTCCTAGTCGTGAAGCCATGTGGACTGTTTGGGGTGTATAGGAATTTGACTAGAGCCTTAGAGCTAGTGTTAGGCCCATTTTTTATCTTGATAATGGAGGTTTGGAACTACTTATACTCCTTGCCTGAGCCACCCAAACGTGTAGCCACTATATCATCATTATTAACCTCTACTTTAATAGACCCAAGAGCTTCAACGATGCTTTTAATCTTCAATGCTTAATCATCAACAAATAGATTTACATGCTTAACATTATTCAACTTAAACTTTAATTGTAACTTTCAAGCTTTAGTATTTACGCAAACAGTTTGACTATGTTATTCCATGCTTGTGTAGGACTATTTGCATCCTGTATATGCCCCATCATATTATCTATGCTTATGGAAAGCCAATATATAAAATTTTAACCACCCTTGTTCCATTCTTTAAATAGCTTGGCTTGCTCAAGCATGGCATTTTCCTCTGATAACTCTGGAGCCTCAATATTATCTCCTTCTATTTTCCAATAACATTTATTCATAAGGAAATTGGTCAATTTGAAGCATGAAAGTTATGCTTGTCAAGCTTGTCACCAACAATTTGATTAAATCCATTAAATATTGTGTAGCAAAACCCAAAAAATTTGCTTGTTTTTCAGTAATCTTATCAGTACATAAGCATATCCTGAACAACACTTGCAATCTCTAACGATGTTCAAATACTTTCTACCACATCTAACACCTATAACCTATTTGCAAAATAACAAGGTTTACAAAGTTTGTGTGCCTTATTAGGTTCACACACAAATAGCCTTTAACTCACGAAAAAAGGTCAAAATGCACCCAGAACAAAAATTTGACGACAATGAAGGTTTGTTACACTCCCTTGAGCATTGCAAGCTTGCAAACACAACTCATTAATTGGAGATTATATGAGAGAGATCTCCATAGGCATACTTCACAATAGAGCTTCCTTGTAGACTCTTATGCTTGCAGCTCACAACTCCTTGCCTAAATGTTGCTCTAATACCATGAAAAGATGGGGGGGAGGGGGGGGGGGAGCTTGAGCTCATGCAAGACATACAACACACAAAGAATGCACACACGATAAGAAGTTGAGAACCCTAGTCTCTCTTCTTCTTCTTCTCTAGTATAATAGTCTATAAGAACAAGAGAGAGTATAACGTACACAATATACAAGTGGTCCCTAACATGAACATGCTAAGTAGAAATATAATTAGATAGCTATCTCGTAACTCAAGTAGGTAGAATAACTAATATCCATTTCTAAAGTATTACTAGAATGATATGTTGATGTAGGTACCAACCATGAAAATGATATGAATGCGAAAATGGCCAGCTAAGTACGTGAGTGTCAACTCGCATTGAGCATGACATCTCAACATATAACCGAGTGCATAATATATTATGATGAAATAAAAAACCCAATGACAATCATTATCCAAACATCTCATGAACTTGAATGCTCATGGATACCATGAGAATAAAAAATCGAACATGTATGAGGCTGCTCATCTACATGTACCTCTTGTGAGTGGCCAAAGGTACAACATCCATATCATATATTTTTTCAAGAGTAAAATCCCTCATCTTTACTTCTAATTATTATCCATCAAAATCTCATCAATATTTGATTTAGAACCATCAAAAGTGTGCATATCTTCACTATATCCAACTATTTTAGCACTTTCCAAAGTAGAAAGCATCTTTGCCATTGTACCATATTCAACCTACAATGCATCCATCCTCTCTTGTAATTTTCTATTCTCATGAATAAGAGATTCCAAATTTTTTGATATGAATCCCTACTGAATGAGAGCATAAGGACAACCAATAACTTGAGATATCCCACCAATAATATCATTTTGTCTAAAGCAATCATGACCAACTAGTTTATGCATCATTTGCATAATGAAGGCTTTAAGAAAATCCATAAATTGACCTATAATATCTTTTAGAATAACATAAACAACCAATTTTGAGAATAGTCCTTCAAAACGAGAAAAGATTGCACTTCCTATAGTAGAACCACAATAATGCTCTCAAAATTCTACACTACCTACAACAAGATTGTAAGTTGTTTTTGACAAATCCAAGAGAAAAATTTCAATTTGCATGACCAACATGTCAACAAGCCAAGTACAATCAATTATTCAAAATTCTTGACAGTTGCTCCTATCAAACTTCTTGTTGAGATATCGAGCTCCACTCATGATACGCCAGGGTGACCGTTGTGCGTTTATGTCACCGACTTGTTAGCTGCAGATGCAGTTGGTACACCGCACATGAATAATAGCTAGATGACAACTATCCTTATCTACTCTAGTTCGTGGCTCAGTTAGTATACCACCTTAGTTAGTTGAGTTTGGTTTGAGACCCATATATAGGGTTCTTCTATTTCTTTGTACTAGAGTTCTTTTTGGCTTACACAACTAAGAAGAGGAAAACTGTTTTCAGCCTCCACCTGTGTGTGTATTCCCCCATTGTGCAAGCAAAAAAGCTACAAGTGAGACTCCTTTCTTCTCTCCCACAATCTTGACATGGTATCAGAGCCTGGTTCGTGGTAAGGAGCTCAAGAAAGCAAACCAAGTTCGCGGTGTTCTGGTAAGAGGACCAGTGTTGCTTTCATTTTTTGAGTTTGGGAGCAAGTCTCTATAGGTAGCACAACTGGAAAGTGCAAGAGTGCATTGTCTCAGATTGAGAGACCCTTCATGGTGTATCAGATTGAGAGACCCTTCACGGTTTCCCCGTTTTTTTGATTCGAGGCCATTTTGGTGCCTGTTTTGGAGGCGGAAGTTTTCCGCATGCACTCAGGAAAAGGCCCTTTTTTTTGCTGTGCGACCACTATTCTACAGGTCGGTGAAAAGTTACTGTAGAAATTGCATCGTATGCCTGTGCATAGAGACATTGGGAGTTACAGAATCATCCTTGTTGCCTATTGATGCAAAATCGTCACTAGGAAGTGACTGTGTGGTCAAATACCACTTTCGTTAGTTTTGCAGATTTGCCCTTGTGAGGCTGGAAGCTGTGTTTTTTGCAGTGACAGAATTTTTTGCAGTGTTCTGTAATGGCGTCTGATTCTCTTTCACAGATTGTCATTGAAAAGCTTGACAAGAACAACTTCCAAGCATGGAAGTTTAGAATGACGAATTTCCTTATGGAAAAAGGATATTGGGAATTCATTGCAGGAAATGAAGAAGAACCAGTTCTTCTTGATATTCCCAATCAACGAATGCAGACATTTAAAGGATGGCATGAGAGAGCCAGGAAAGTTACGTACTGGCTGTCTATCAGCATTTCATACTCTATGATTGTGCATATTCAGGATGTAAGTACGCAAAGGAGGCATGGGATACTTTGTAAAAAATGTATAGCACAAATACGCAAGCCAGGAAAATGCAGCTCAAGCAAGAGTTACACAATGTGCAAAGAGAAAGTATGAGCATCAATGACTACCACATGAAGGTGAAGAAGATTGCAGATGCACTTGCTTCCATTGGTTTGCTAGTGGAAGATGATGATTTAGTTTCTGTGACCTTGAATGGTCTAGGAAAGGATTATGCACAGTTTCGAACATCGATTTCCGTCCGTGAAAGATTTTCTGATTTTGAGGAGTTGATTGCTCTTCTAATTTTTGAGGAGTAGAGAAATGGTGGTGCATCTTCTTCAGGAGGAACTTCAAAAGAAGCTGTCTTCTACTCAAATGTTGGAAGAGGTAGAGGCAAAGGTAGAGGAGGCTGATCTGGAGGCCGTGGTAGAAATCAGAATATGCAACAAACTCAAGAAAACCAGTCCTATGAAGAAGGATGTGGTAACTCTAGAGGCAGGGGGAGCCAAAGAGGTCGTGGTGGATGGCAAAGAGGCCAAAATGCAAACATCAATGTTGAATGCTACTACTGTGGAAAAATGGGTCATATGGCTAAAGACTGCTATAAAAAGCAGAATGACATCATGAATGGAAAATTGCAACAAGGGAATTATGCATCTTCTAGTAGACAGGGTGATGAGACATAAATGAGCATTTGTTTATGGTGCAGTACATGACCAATTCTGTGACAAGTGCAGAAGAAAGCAACGATGTGTGGTATGTTGACTCAGGTGCATCAAACCACATGACAGGTCATGCAGAATGGATGCAGGATACAAGGAAAATGGAAAAACCAGGATTTGTGGAGACTGGTGATGATACTACACATCCTATTATGTAACTTGGAAAAATTCCTTTGTCTATGCAGGATGGGAAAAAGAAATACCTGTCGGATGTATTTCATGTCCCGAATATCACCAAGAACCTGGTTTCTGTTGGTCAAATGGTTGAGCAGGGCTTGCAGGTCAGACTTAATTCTCATGGATGCTTTGTTGAGGATATGAAAAATAAAGGTCGCTTGATAGCAAAAGGAAAGAAGAAGGGCAGAATGTTTACATTGGATGCAGACATGCATGAATTGAGTGCAGCAATGTTTGCACATGGGACTGGTGTAGTTGCAGATATTGATATCTGGCATAAACGCATTGGTCATGTTAATGTACAACGACTTAAATCAATGCAAGCCCAAAATATTGTTGCAGAATTGCCTAAATTCAAGGTTACAGAAATGCATAAGGTATGTGAAGCCTGTCAATTTGGAAAACAGGCAAGGAAACCATTTTCTAGACATGTTCAAGAGAGTAAGAAGCCATTGGAATTAATCCACTCTGATGTATGGACTACTAAAGCTGCATCTATTGGAGGCTGTCATTATTTTGTCACTTTTATTGATGATTATAGCAGAAAAGTTTGGGTGTATTTTATCAAAAAGAAAAGTGAAGTTTTTGGGCATTTCAAAACTCTTAAAGCTATGGTTGAAAAAGAAACATGCCTGCAAAGAAAATGCCTAAGGTCAGATGGAGGGGGAGAGTACCTCTCAAATGAGTTTGCAAGGTTCCTGTAGGAGTATGGCATAAAGCAACAATATTCATGCAGTCATACCCCACAACAAAATGGAATTGCAAAAAGGAAAAATTGGCATATTGGAGAGGTATCTCGTGCCATGCTCAACGAAAAAGACTTGCCAGATTTTTACTGGGCTGAAGCAGTTGCTACAACAGTCTACATAATGAATAGGACTCCCACTGCAGCAATACATGGGATGACTCCAGAGGAGAGGTATACTAGTAGGAAACCAGATATTTCTCATTTGAAAATTTTTAGTTGCATTGCCTATGTTCATGTGCCAGATGAGTTGAGATCCAAATTGGATCCAAAAGCTGAGAAGTGCATCTTTATTGGTTACTCTCTGCAGCAAAGCAGAAAGGGTATAGATGCTATAACCCTTCTACTCGAAAGTTTACAGTGAGTAGAGATGTTGTTTTTGATAAGATGAGTAGCTGGTATAAACCAATAAATGTGATTGATAATGTAGATGCACAAAATGGTAATGTTGCACAGAATTCGCAGCAGTAGTCACAAGATATTAGTGGACCTGGAGTGTCCTCTAGTAGTGGTTCACATTCTTCGCCATGGACAGGCAGATTGAGATTAGGAGAATCTTCTCAAAGCAATGCAGATAGTGGTATGCAGGTATCACGAAAAGGAAAAGAGAAGGTAGATTAGCCCATGTTTGATGTGAATGCAGGTCACTCTTATGTGGATGGTGAATCCAGTGGCTCAGAACAGAGCATTGATGATGAGTTGGGTATTCATTCTATTGTTACACCTGGAGTAAGGAAGACCAGGGATGTTTTGAGTGCACCTGGGAGTGAACCTACTTTGCGCAGGTCTACCAGAGCTAGGTATCCTGTGGATAGGCTGAAATATGATGGATTTACAGCCATTCACTATGCCTATATGGTCAAAGTGATACAGGAACCAGAACCCACTTCTTTTGAGCAAGCCATGGGAAAAGAAAAATGGGAGAAAGCCATGGATGAAGAAATGGATGCCTTGGAAGCAAATGCTACATGGGAATTGGTACCTTTGCCTAAAGATAAGAATGCAATTGGTTGTAAGTGGGTTTATAAGGTGAAGCACAATGCAGATGGTTCTGTGAACAGATACAACGCAAGATTAGTAGTTAAGGGGTATGCACAAACATATGGCATTGATTATGAAGAAACATTCAGTCCGGTTGCAAGGATGGCAACCGTAAGAGTAGTCATTGCTATGGCTACATCAAAGGGATGGTCTTTACATCAGATGGATGTAAAGAATGCCTTCTTGCATGGTGATTTGCAAGAAGAGGTCTATATGGAGCAGCCACCAGGTTATGTGCATGCTATTCATCCTGAGTTTGTTTGCAGGTTGAAGAAAGCCTTGTATGGCTTGAAGCAAACACCTAGAGCATGGTCTAACAAGATAGGACAGTATCTTGTCACTATTGGCTTTCAGATTTCCAAGGTAGATTTCTCACTTTATGTGAGAAAAATAGAGAAATGTATTTTATGCTGCTTGTCATTTATGTTGATGATTTGATTATCACAGGTGATAGTGATGAAGATATCCTTCATGTGAAAATGCTATTGAAGTAGAAGTTTGAGATGAAGGATTTGGGAGAGCTGCATTATTTCTTGGGCATTGAGGTGATTAGATCACCAAGTAGGATACGGCTCTTGCAGAGGCAATATGGATTGGACATGCTGTCCAAATATGGGATGATAGGCTGTAAGCCTATTTCAATTCCTTTGGAGCAGAATGTGAAGCTGAGCGTAGATGCAAGTGAGCTTCTGGAAGACCCTACTATGTACAGACGCATAGTAGGAAGTTTGATTTATATGACTATTACCAGGCCAGATTTGAGCTATGTTGTTGGAATGGTAAGTTAGTTTATGCAGGCTCCAAGGAAACTGCATTTGGATGCGGCTAGACGCATACTCAAGTATGTGAAGTCCACATTGCGGTATGGACTATTTTATGAGACTGGGGTTCAGATACAGTTGCATGGATACACTAATGCTGATTGGGCTGGTAGTATTTCTGATATACGATCTACTAGTGGACATGTGTTCTCTTTTGGGAGTGCTGCAGTCACTTGGAGCAGCAAGAAATAGCCTACAGTTGCCTTGTCAATCACAGAAGCTGAGTACAGGGGTGTAACAATGGCTGCATGTGAGGTAGCTTGGTTGCATAAGCTACTTTATGACATGCATCAGCCTACAGATGGGCCAATTGTCATTTATTGTGACAACATGAGCAGTATACACTTGGCAAATAACCCAGTCTATCATGCTAGAACAAAGCACATTGAGGTGCATTATCATATTGTGCGGGAGAGGGTTTTACTAGGTCTTATTGATCTAGTTTATGTCAGCACAAAGGATCAGGTAGTTGACATATTCACGAAGGCATTGCGCGCAGAGAAGCTGCGCAAGTTCAGAGACCTGCTGGGTGTGCAGGAATTGGGATTGAGCTCGAGGGGGAGTGTTGAGATATCGAGCTCCACTCGTGATACGCCATGGTGACCGTTGTGCATTTATGTCACCGACTTGTTAGCTGCAGATGTGGTTGGTACACCGCCCATGAATAATAGCTAGATGACAACTATCCTTATCTACTCTAGTTCGTGGCTTAGTTAGTATGCCACCTTAGTTAGTTGAGTTTGGTTTGAGACCCATATATAGGGTTCTTCTATTTCTTTGTACTAGAGTTCTTTTTGGCTTACACAACTAAGAAGAGGAAAACTGTTTTCAGCCTCCACCTGTGTGTTTATTCCCCCATTGTGCAAGCAAGAAAGCTACAAGTGAGACTCCTTTCTTCTCTCCCACAATATTGACACTTCTTACATACCACATAAATATCCATTGAATCCTGCAATCTTGCTTGTGAGACTATGGTGGTCACTTGAAGGAAGTTGACTTCCACTTCATACTAAACTTGTGAATCATTTTAGGGTCACCATAATGTGGCCAGATTGATACTCTAATCTTGAAACCATTTATTGGAGGTTGGATAATGTCTTCTTATAAAGTTACTAAAATTAAAGCACTTTGACCTAACTAGATTACAATCTAAACATGACAAGGCTAGAAACCCATCAAGTAGAGTAACATCCACAATAAATGATAGAGAACAAATATATAGAATCATAACTGAATAAGTAGATTACTGCTCCAAGGGCAAATCACTCTAGCATCTCTTTATAATCTTCCATGATTTCAATCTACATCACTACAAAGTCTTTCTAATATCAATCCAAACTAGTATAATATGTTACTGCTAATTTTTAGGTTCTTGGAACTATTGATCTTCAAGTTAATTATTGATTTTTGGATTCTTTGAGCTATTTATCTTCAAGGTTCTATTGTACTTGCTATTTTCAAGCTTCCTATAGCACTTCTTCCTATTGTATGAGTTACAGGAATTTTGATGACTATTGCAAGAACTGCAAGAATGCATGTTACTATTGTAGGAATTGCAAGACTACGAGTTCATGTTTACTGGTCTTCCCGCAAAAATTTTACACTCCTTAATTGCTAAAATCTCCTTCAAACTTGAAAAGATACTTTGCAACTAAAAAACAAGAAACTTTCTTAACACAAAAATTGTAATATACTTGTGCAACTAGCATCTAACTCATTCAAAATCATCATTGCCATGCTAAAGAACTTGACAATATGAACAACATCAACAACCATTCTTGTTGTAACATGAATTATATAAATCTCCACTATAGGTACTTGCATATTTCTAGTTGCTCCAACTTCAGGGATAAACTGACTATAGTCCTTAAACATTGTAGAAATATCAATCTTAACTAAAATATGAACACCATCATTTGATGCATACAAATCCTCAATAATGACATCTTGACTTGGAGTATGAGAAAATGCTAATTGAGTATGCAAATCAACAATTTCATTATCCTTCTTCAAAACAACTTCCTCAAGAGCATTAACAAGCTCAACATAATGAGAAATTTGCAAATCCATTACATTCTTTATTCGAGAAACCTTTTGGTGCAACAATGTTATCTTTTCTTGAAGGCGATTAATGACACATAGAGCTTCAATTGCTGCAAATTTTTTTGCATTCCATTCACTTTCAAGGTTAGAAGAAAGCCATTCAATCATCTCAATTGGAGATTGATTTATAGAACAGACCTTGTGCTTGTGAAACTTCAAAAAAACCATACAAAATAATTGAATTCTACAATTATTCACATTCAACTACTGACTCCTATAGAGAAAATGTAGTGCCAATCATGGTATGCTCAAACTTTAATTTTGTATCGATTATTACATATTGGCTAGCCTTACCTACACTTTTTGAAGTCCTTTATAGTAGCTTGACTTCCTTTCCTCCATGGAATAATTGGTTACTTGCTCCAAACCACTACTTTCCTTCCTACCATTTTCATGCATCAAGTTACTGCTTTCATAGAGCAAATTTACAATCCCCTATGGCAAGTTTGTAATTTCTTGCAGTGGAACACTGACTTGCTCTTTTGATTCAACAATGCAATGACCTGAAATAGTATATTGTATGCTAGAAACATATGTATCCTAAATAAATACATCCAAAGATGGTGCATTTTGCACATGTATTAGCATTCCAACTACTTGCAAAGCCTCTCATTGAAATCCAACTTAGTAGTTGCATCATTTTCTCAAGAGAAATAAGAGACTCAAGGAATTCATCCATAATAACATCTTCATTGAGCAAAACATAATTCTCAAGCTTGTCATCCATGACAACTTCATCTTCTTGAATGCATGACTTATCCTCTTCATCAACTAACTTATCATCTTCCTTGTTAATAACTTTATTCCTTCTTCCTTCTTGAGTAAAGTCAATTAGATTTTGATTATAATGGTTTACAAGATACCAAAATATGAAAAATATCTAAAAGTTTTTGATGCAAGGTATGTGATGTTTAACTCTCTCATTGGCAAGCTCCTTTGTTGGTTTTGGGGCACTCAAGATCCTTGACTTCTTTGGTTCTTATCCTCTTTCACTCCTTTTACCTCAATCATTGGTAAGACCAAATGGGGTGACAGATCCTATGCTCACCAAACCACCCTCATGATCTTGCGATGATCGGGAATGTCAGGAGGATATATACTAATCTAGCTAAATCATGTGTTTGTATCAATTTGTAGTCCAACGATTTTTCCCATCCCAACTCCAAAAAAGGGAGTATCCCACACACACATGTGACTAGGACCTCATTGCATATACATACAAAGTACAACGTAGCCGATCGATGTGGCTCCTATGGATCTCCTACACCCCGGGCATTGGCCCAAGGATACATTTTCTAAACATAAAACACAATCATAACATTATTCACTCTTTTTCCAAACTGTACATTCCAAGAAATATTTTTGTTTCCTCACTAAGAGCTCCCAAAGAAATTCATTCTATCCTACAGCTCTCAGGGATTGTCACACTCTCATCATTGGCCAATAGTTTTAATAACCAATTGCAATGCATCCGAGAAGCCGTTGACGCTCTTTTACATTCGCTGATGTCTCCTTTGCACTTCCTTGTTTCATTCCTCACATCTCGTCCATAAACCGCACCCATTCCCCCTCATCCTCTCAACCCATAGGGATAGCATTTATGGTGAGAGAGAAAGAGAGAGAAAGACTGAAATCTAAATTTTTCATACAACCATCAAATCATGCGCACTCTAGAGAGCAATTTGAAGTGAAGAATTGTAGGAATCCATAGCTAGGAGGGCTAGGAGGAGGAGGCATGATTTGAACAGTTGTAAAAGCTAAAAATTTAAGGAAAAAATGGAGCACCAAAAAAATAATACCCCCCTCCCCTCCCCCCTTCGTGATGTTTCATGATGACTAGCTTCTTCTAAGCCTCTTTAAACTTTAACTTGTAAAAAAACTGGTTCACTCCAACACATTCACATTGTTCAGAAGTGGTTTCGGGCTAAACAAAGGGGCCAAAGACCTTGGATTTGCGATTTGCTGGACAAGCGTTGGATTCTTGGTGTCAAAATGCATATAAGAAAACTCCAGCTTTTTGATCCGTGATTAATATATTTTTCATTAGAAATGCCTCTTTTATAGCTCTTGAGCCACTTTTGTGCTTTAAATTTGGCTCTAAAGTTCAACTCTCACATAGGTAAAGACCACCAATCATCATCCTCATCACTTGAACTTGAATCTAAATCTGAACCCAAAACATCTTTATATATTTCCTTAAGCTTTTCAACTATTGTGAGCAATCTCTCAACATATCTAACACTTGAACAAGTCCTGAATTTCTTGCCTTCACAATCATCATGCTATTCATAAGCATCATGAATAATATTCTCAAAAGAAATCAACTTTTCCTATGCTTTATCGATCTTGGAACTTGCATGCTCCTTTGTGCTTCTGAAAACTTCTTGCGGATACCATTGAACTCCTTGCATAAATCAACCATGTAGAAATACTCTCATGATTTCCCTTCAGCATTTTGAGTTATATCCATTCTCAAAGCAATCTTTGTACATTTTTTTCTTCTTGGATTTTCCCATTGTATGAAACTCAAAGGTGACATAAATCTCAATGCTTTCTAGGGTTTACAAAATAAATATGCACTCTTTCCTAACCATATTGATGAGTGTGATTGCATAAAAAACCATCCATAGGAATCATAATTGTAAAGAAAGCTAAGGCACAAACCTTCAAGTACTTGGGAACAAGTATATTCTCTATCCTTGTCTCCTTCTTTTCAAGTTGCCCACTCATCACATATCTTCTTTCTACCATGCAGTGAGCTATGGTAACAACAGTTGGGAGGCAGCACCATCAGCTAGAAAGCACCTTATTTTTGTATGCCAATAATAGCATCATGAGGCATAAGGGATGCATGCTGCTTCTTTGCACCTATTTCTTCCTCTTCTTTTCAAATCTTTCTACATGTTCTTCATCTTCATGGTTATAAGGTGGCATCTTCAATCTTTCACCTTTGCTA
The DNA here is from genome assembly GCF_053477565.2 of Lygodium microphyllum. Classification (NCBI taxonomy): domain Eukaryota; kingdom Viridiplantae; phylum Streptophyta; class Polypodiopsida; order Schizaeales; family Lygodiaceae; genus Lygodium; species Lygodium microphyllum. Next base: position 97,659,290 of record NC_141137.1, on the reverse strand, counting down.
CTCCAAGTTCTTTTAGGTATGAGCCACCACTCCTTTTGCTTCTTGGTACATGAGGGATACCTAAAGGTATCAAATATATTCTTCTAATCTACCATTTCTTAGGCTTTCAAAAGAAAAAAAACTAATGCTATAGAAATACCTACTAATAGGGCCGGACAAAGAAGAACCTTACTCATATAAATTCTTGAATTAAAAAATCCAAATTCTCAAAACATGCATAGCTCTTAAGATTATCCATCAAACTTGTCCAACATTGGATTCCTTTCATTGCACCAATCTAGGCTCTTTATAGAATAGGCAAAATGTATTACTTCCCCTTTTGCACTACTACTATAAGGATAACACATTCTAAAAATTCTTTGTGATGAATACTCTATCCTAATCCATGAATTAAGATTCTTCTATTTCTTCTCCTTCATTCTCAAGGGGCTTAGTCATAAATATAAGTATATATCACATGGGTTCAACATAAATGATTTTTTAAATACAATTTTTGCACACTTTTTAAATAGCACAAAAAAAGATGCCATACGAAGGTGTTACTTATAGATTTGAATAGAAAATTGTTATTTTTATTTAAAAAATTCACAGATAAGGATATTTATAAATAGGCATTGAATGAACGTGATATAGTCTTTTATTTTCGCTCTAACCGTCTCTTATTTCTATTGTTAACTAGATGCCATCCCTAGGAAGACAAGGCATCGGGCCTCGGGTCTTGTTGTGTCCCTAGGAACCTACCAGGCCTTTGAGAGGTGATGAACAACTGCTCAAGGATTTTTTTTCTTTCCTTTTCTATTCTTATAAGGGTTAGAACCCCTTTTAACACACCTCTATATATTCATATATTTCCTTTGAGATATTCAGGGTTTTCCCCTTGTATCATCACTTTGTTTGGTGGACTTTTCTAACTGCCTCACTAGTAGAATAGGGTCACTAGAACTCCCATGTAAAATAGGTCGTTCAGTGCCTGACAATGCCTTTGCATGAGGCAATGGCTACTCAAACGTCCCCCAGACATACTAATCTATACCTGGGACTTCATGACTTGATTGTCATTCCCCAACAAGTAAAAAGAAAGTACCCCTTACATACACATGTATCATTAATTGCTTAAGGGAAAAGGGAAAAGACTCGGAAAGGGGGACGAAACCGCCTGGAATGGCCATAAGAAGCTCCTCCTCAGCAAAGGCTCCCTCCAATGACTTCGTCAACCTGTATGATGCAATTACTAAAACAAAAAACCATTAAACGTACCTGCACCAAATAGACATAATGCCCTCTTGGCCTATTAAAACCTGACGAAACTGGCCCTCTTGCCCTAACATAGTCTGATCATAATATCCAAAGCAACCAGCTTTCCTAGCCTAAAATAGATAGGTCATTGTAATCCATGCAATACATGGTCTCCTTGGCATATATGTCACATCCTATCAAAGTAATCAGGATACCAAGGATAGCATACAATAAGACGGCTAGCCCCATGCTACTCATGCCATGCAGCTCAAGGCTTGATCTTAGGCTCTTTGTAAATCCACTAGCCCAAGCCTTCCTACCGATATAACCTCGATATGGCCTATCCTTCCTTGGGTACCATTGGCTAGGTGAATGACATCATTGGGCTCTCATGTCCCACATTTATTGTCATCCAAATGAACTGGTCGTTCAAGCGGCTTAGAGGCTCCTTCGGTAGAAAGAATCACAACTTGGTGCTCATTCAAACCTTCCCTATTTGGGTTTTGACACAAGTCAGTGTTGCAACCCAAACTAGGTAGGGTTACAATCCGAGACCCATCACATGATTGTATCCTAGAGCGGTGCATATTGTTAGATGTATCATTATGGCCTTTTATCACACCTGTGTGGGAATTGATCATAATATATTTGCATGGTGTTATTGACCTTGGATCTAATGCACCAGCCACATTTTGAGAGATCTTGGGTTTCCAAACCCATCTCACATCCCTTCTTGCATTCTTAGGCTACCTCGACTGTCCACATTGGTCCAATGGACTCACTATGGATTTATCACTAGTACGAGATGGCCTCATAGCCTTATGGCTTCTATTTATTACAAGTGGACCTTGGCATGGTACATCTTCTTCATGTGAGATGTCTTCCCTTTCCTTTGTTTACTCTACAATTGCTTAGCCATAGGAACCATGCTTTTACTAAAAGGAACAATCTCTACTTGAAAGAATGTCTCATTTAAAGATGGCAAATGTCTATTTAGAACCTTTCCATTGGCAAAACTAGAACCACCCATAGGATACTTATCCACACTCACATGCCCAATGGCTCTATCAATGTTATTGTCACAACCTCGGGGAAGTTACTATATGTATATCCTCTACATCACATGCGTTCAAGGCCTATTTATAAATATCCTTATCTGTGAATTTTTCCTGAATAAAACATAACCCTTTTCTATTCAATCTGTAAACAACCCCATTATTTTACACCCTTCTATATGTAAGAAATGTATAAAAATGGTATTTTAAAAATACCTTATTTTGAACCCACGTGATGCACACATATATTCATGAGTAACTTACCCGAGGTCACAACTACCTCTCATGGGAGCATTGCAAGCCTTGATGGGACTTACTGGGCTTGGAATCTTTTGATCCCCCGGGGTTATATTATCCCTACTATTGCCATTTTCTGCTTGGAGATTTTGGCTACCAAGGTTCCCCTCATAAGGTGCCTTGGTATCAGCAAGTGAGCTATCTCCTTGTAGAAATGGTTGGAAGCTAGGATGCACTTGTACTGAGTGGGAAAAACTCCAAAAGTTTTCCCAATATCTCCGAATATGTCTCTCAAAATCAATGGCATGCATCTTTACTTTCCTTAACGACTTAGGATTCTGCATTCCCACTTGGATTTGCATGTTAATCTCTAAGCCACTCAAAAAGAGCTCACATAGCACATCACTTGGTAATGCAGTAGCTCTTCTTGGCCAAAGCCTTAGAATATCATCAAAGGCTCTAACGTATTCTTTAACAAAAGAATAGGACTCGTGCCTAATCTACATCAGCTGCCCTAAAACTCGGGTCATAGGCACCTTCTTCTCATATTCATCTAAAAATTGATCACTATAGACCCCCTTGGAGGCTCCAGTACCATTTTCTAGCCTCTTCCTTTAGGGTACTTGAGAATACCTGCATCCAATGAATATCATCATACCCACTTGCAAGGAAAGTTAGGCCGTATTCTCGTAAATGCACCATCGGATCCTCATTAACCAGCCCATGAAACACTAGGAGATCCCTATAAGGAGGATGGCATTTAGTCCTTCCCTTCGGGATCAACACTGAGGCATTAAAATCCTCGTATTTCTCTTGACCTAGTATCAACATGTTAGGGTCTTTAATTTCTTCCACTTCCACCTTTACTAGTGTTGAAAAGTCATTCGCTCCATGAACTTCCCTTTCCGCCAACTCATAAAGTGGTTTAGGGAGGCCAACACTATGCAATATGGAATCTATGCCATCATCTGCTAGTGGTGTTTTAGTGAGTCTATTCTCATATGCCCCCACTTTGCTCAAACTTAGGATAAATCCTAATAAAGTCTTCCAGGCGAACAATGCTATTCCGCACACATGACATCATCAAATGCTTTATGGATCTTAGCAATCACACTATGATACCCAACTGCGTCGGGCGCTAGCATCGGATGTTTCTTGAGATCATAGTCAACCTGTCCTCCTATGTGCATATTGGCTATCGTTGTCACAATATTTTCTTCTATGACATTATCATCGTGAATGATCATAGATGACTGTGCCATCTTAGCATTACTTTCATTTTCTTGTTTCTCTAATCCCCATGGGCTGTTAATCTTAGAGGTAGCTCCATGGATATTTTTCCATAGTGACCCAAAATCAAACATGGTGTCACTTTCTAGGCAAAGGCTATAATAGTCAATCACATGGCACATCCAAAATTCCACTAGACCATTCAGGATAGACAAAGTATCTTTTGGGTTTTGGGGATTTCTTGGATTAATTGTCATAATGATGAACAAAGTTTTAACCAATCTAACTTGACATCCACTGCTTCAAGGCGGCTCTCAATTAAAACATAAGGCTAACAGGTCTTGTATATCACCAAGATTCAGAAACCACCACTTCTAGGCAGCTCTCAGAAAACGCACCACCTGTCGGGATCTAAAACAGGCCACCCAACATTGGCTCTCTAGCACTAGCCGGACCTCTAAGACACACAAGACACCCCTCACAGCCTCACGGCCATGTGTGTCTAAGGCTCACACTACACTAAACTCTAATATCGATTTTGCATTTGTAATAGGACATAGTCCAATGTTTACCTTCCCCTACTCCTCAAAGGGAGATCCCATAACATATATGTATAATACCTCGTAGCAAAAACATAGCGGAGCACCTCTCGGCTGACTGCCGTGGCTCCATTGCAGCTCTCCTATGTCAAGGGGATTGGCCCCAAGATGCACTACCTAACATATGAAACATAACACACAAACTCCACTCTTTTCTTGTTTTGTACGATCCATGAATATATAGATCCTCACCAAACAGTCACAAGGAAACCATACAACTAGCCTATAGCTAAGGACCTCCTCACACTCTCAGCATTGGTCAATGTTCAGCTTACAAGTGCTATGCATCTAGGAGATTATACCATTTTGTGCATCATGCACAGTGCATATAATCCTAGTGTACAAACAATATTTATCAAATCAACATTTTGTGATGTGCAAAACCAACCCTTTCATGATCTTCACTAAATGTATGCTTTGATGTATGGAGAGTATCACCGAGCTCTCGTGCTACTAGTCCCTTAAACTGTAATATCATAATTCTAAATGGAATGCACAATCAAATATTTCAAAGGCTGAAACCCTCTCAACCCTCTTAATCTCTTAACATCACCCTTTTCCTCTAACGTTTAGGTTATGCTGCGTTGCATAGGTGTAGCGTTTTGTTTTTTTGTTTTTTTCGATATAAAAAGCAATAAAGACACACTAAAACATAAAAAAAAGGGTGATCTAAGGCTATAACTCATGCCTCAACCTTGCCAAATATGCAAGGATATTATCCATATTTTTTTTTCTATTTTTTTGGGATCACAAAAACCTTATTTTCTCCATTTTTCTCTAATTTTTTATATTTATTTATCAAGAAAATAGAGCATTTACTGGTTTTTCTAATTATGACAACTGAGAGTCATTCATTTTCTACGTTTCAACCCTCATGCATCATTTTTATCAAACATGAAATGACAAAAACACCATTTTCTTTGTAAAATGGGTATTTTTCGGGTTTTAGAAAATTATTTTCAGTACTATCACATTATGTATTCTGATTTTTTTTCCACACAACTCTTGAAAAAAACAACAAACAACATGTCTACCAATTTTCATCCGATATGAACACCATTTGACCAATAAAATATAAAAAAAAGCCATTTTTCTTCATAAAAGAGAGTTACTTGTTTTTTTCCTTGTTGTAAGTTTTTTAAAGTCTGATTTGGGACAACAAAATAGTCCACCATTGATACTTAGCCCTTCTCCAAGAATCCATCCTCGGCCCCACTCGATTTGGAAGCAATCCAGTACCACGCCGGATGAGCATTAATCAATCGGGCTTCTTCCACATGAATTGCCTCTTAGGGGAGAGAGAAATACTAAAAATCAGAATTTTATTCCCTTCATCATATTACACATGGTTACCATCAAAATCTTGCCCTCTCTGCATGGATCAAGGATCTCCCTCTCTCTCTCTACATGATTGAGTATCCAAGAGGCACAAAAATCCCCAAAAAATGGGGCGTCAATCAAAAAACGCCCCTCCCTGCATTTCAACATGTTCTTACATGTTTTCTTCATTTACAGTTTCATTTCATTTCATTTATAAAATGTCCACTTTAAAAAAACCACTTTCACACTCCTGTAGAAGGGTTTTCGGTCTGTTTAGGGGTGTAAACAGACTCCGATTCGCAATTCGATTAGACAGCTCACTTCATGACATCAAAATCTATATACTTGGGCCAAACCTTGCAAGGATTAAATGGGGGGTCAAACGACCTCCGATCGACGAACCAAGACTTGCATTGGATTTTGACATCGAATTGCATCTAGGAAAACTCTAGCTCGACCATCCGCCACCGTTTGATTTTTCATGAAAATTGACTCTTTAACATCTCTTGGACACTTTTCGACTCCAAAAATGAGCTCCAGCGCTTCAAGAACGGGTCCAAATGGGGTCGTAAAATCCAGCTCTTAGTGGATCACCTCAGGAACATCTTCAAGCCTTCGAAGTTATAGTAAGGCACTCAAGAAACACTTAGCGTATTGCAGAATGGATTCACGATCTCTTTGTTGTAGAAGATCCCACTGTTTAATTACTTTTTCATGGAATTGAGGTGGAAGAAAATTATGCAAAATTTTCTTTTGAAAGGCCTCCTAAGTAGTAGGACAATCAATACTTTTGCTGACAATAGTCCACCATAACGATGCTTTGTCCACTAGATGGTTAGTGACACATTTGAGTTTATCTTTTTCAACATACTGCTCTTCATGGAAATAATCATTAAATTGACTGATAAAAGTGAGAACAGTTTTTCCGTCACCTTAGTGAGTGAAAATGAGTGACCGGGACATGATGCTTCATGAAGTCAAGTGGGGTAATACATGTAAATATCATTTTTTTTGTCTTTCTAACACTTACCTGTAGCAAGAGTCGGGTTGATAAACGGAAATCCCAAGTGGTATCATGCATGTTTGACACGTGGTTGAGATATTTCAATTTTGAGACACGCGCTTCATGTAGGAAGATAAGAAAATGTGTTCTCATTTCCGATTTTGAGTCCCCCGAGTGGAATTTTATGTAGCAAAGGGCATGTTTGCCATCTAGCAATTAAGGGGAAGCAAGGGGCGACTTGAAAAATTAAGGGAAAAAGCAAAAATGTGAGTAGTTTTTTTTGGAAAAAAAGAGGAGAAGTGTTGGACACAATACAACACAACAAGTGTGAGAGAGAGAGATTGAGAGAGGAAGGGAGAAGAAGAATCTTGCAAGCTGAAGAAGGGAGAAATCTGAAGCTCAGAAGAAGAATAACAAACTGTCAAAAGAAAGAGACTGTGAAGTTGAAGTTATTGGAGCTGAGAAGTAGGATGGCAGAGTTGCTGAAGTCAATGGGCTGATGCGAGTTCTCAGTTCTTAGATGATGGTAATAAGAGTCTCCTTTTTGTCTTGTTTTCTTCTACTGCTTCGTGGGACAGAGAGTTTGCAGATCAGTTCTGGTGTAGGGATATGAGTGAAAGACAGTAGAGGGCTGTTCTTCTTCACGATGAGAGTGATGTTTGCTGGTCGTTGAGTGAGGCTCCCAGTCAGTAGAGAAGAATGGAAGTGAAAGGTCGCTACATCTGGAATTGGGTATGTAACAGAGAATATGTATTATGATCGAATGTTGAATGCACAACCTCAAGTTATTGGAAAATCTAAAAGAATTTGCAGCCAAGAAGATAATGGATCAGAGTTTGTAAAGTTCAAAGCTCCTGCAGCTCTTTATCAATGCAAGATCATGCTTTTGGAAGAGAGAAGTTGTGTTTGCTATATAAAGCGTGCAGGAATTTATGACTGTAGGCTGTGCATAGCTGTTTCAGGATAGCAAATCAAGGAATTTGATTCTGACTTGTGATGAAGAATTGTAGATTGGAAAGAGAGCTACAACTTTCCTTTTTGAAGCTTGGCGATCGGAGGTCTGATTAGAAAGTTATGAGCTGTTCTGTGTGCAATGATCTATGATGCAATATGTGTGCTTTATGAGGCAATTTCCATGCTTTATGAGGAAATAGGTGAATTCAACAGCTTCTACAACACCAACTTGGTTTCTCGTGGAAATCATCATGATTATCCATTGATATATCGATGTAAACTTGGTTTTGATGCAGTAATGGAATGTCTATAGCTATGAAATGCTTGTAGCAATTGAATGGGCATGAAAATTTGCCGTATAAAGTTTTGATTCCCTGAGTATTTGGTTTGTATTTATGTGTGCTTTGAAGGAAGAATGATAGAGAGGGTCTACAATTGATTTTGTACTGCTGAAGCAATCATGCTTTGTGGAGCAGTTTGCTGTGGGGGTTGCCATCCCTAAAAAATAGGAGTGGTGTGAATTTGAAAGCTCATGTTGTCAGAGTCTATGCCATGGTTGTTTCCGCATAAAATCTTCTCTAAAAGTGGTAAAATTTGAGCTTGAAAGTTTGAATTGTTTAAGTGTTAAGTTGAAGTCTCAGTAAGGAGAAAGTGATCAAGAATTTTCAATCATGTGTTTAGTGGAGTCGTCTTGTGGGTTTCGTTGAGGGAAGATCCTCAGTCTTTATCCTGTGTTGTTGTCTTGGGGGTTGTTAGAGGCCAACTACCCAATTCACCCACCATAGATTGGTGCCCCTGCTGAGGATCTCCCGTGTTGAATATCTCTTGTTGATGTTATTAGTTGGGAAGTGTAAGGTTTGGAAACCAACCTGTACACAAACTCAAGCATGGCGGCTTTTGGATATGAACCCTTCTTTGGTACTGAAAATGAGGATGCTAATAAGTTTATCAAGAGATTGGAGTGGATGGCTTACCAAGATCGAAGAGACACTAATGCAGATAAGCTTCGAATGATTAGCATGTTGCTTGAAGGTTCTGCAAGATTATGGTGGAAGTCACTGAATGAAGAGACACGGATGAATTGGAATGAAGTCAAAAATGAGTTCCTTACGAAGTTTGCAACTAAGCAAACTCCTGAAAGTTTATGGAAATCTTTGGAGAAGATGTTTCAAGGAGAAAATGAGGAAGTGTCTAAATTTGCAGTGAGATTTGAAGCAGCTTCCCATGATGTTCTTGAAAAAGGACAAGTTTATTTCATTACTCAAACCTGGAATTAGAGAAAAAATTCTAATCAAAGACCTTGATACATATGAAGACGTTGTCAAAATAGCCAAGGAAAAGCAAAGGAAAATAAAATTGAGGTCGGATCAATCAAGAGGTATTGTCGTGCATGCATTTTTACGGCCTCATCAAGCTGACAATGTTGCAAGAAATGCAAGACATCAAGCTGCAAATCTTCATGGGGCATTTGAAAGAGCGGAGAATGGGACTCAACAAGGTCATAGGAAACCTGATGATGATGTGATTAATAAATTGCAGGAACAGTTGGCAAATTTGAATTTGAATATGAGCCTATTGCAAGCAAGGCAACCTTAAATGCAACCTAGATGTAGAGGACCAAGGACTAGATGGGAAAGCTTTGAATGCTTTAAGAGCAGGGAGAGAGGCCATATTGCTCCTGATTGCCCTTATCCAAGAAGAACAGGAGGGGAGATGTATCCCATGCCACAAGGGAATGCTAGGCAAGATGGTAGACCTCAACAGAAACAAAGGCCACTTGAACTAGCTAGGCAATAGTTGGAAAGAAGACCTAATGAAGGCACATTGGGTATGAATCTGATTGAAACCAGTGTGTTTGATGATGGGGAAAATACAAATGTTTTTGCTAATAAGAGAGTTAGAGAGAGGGATATTGAAATTGAAACTCAATGGGCATCAAGGATTAAAAAGGGAAAACAGGTTGCAAATGATCCAGAAACTAGCAAGAAAGCTAAACAACAAAGGAAGATTCAAATGGGGGACTTTTCTTTGGGAGTCAATCAAGTTCCTTACAACTTGCTTGAGGATTTAAAAGTTAAAAAGGCCGATGTTACATATGGTTAGCTACTGCAGATGAACTCGTCTTTTAGGAGGCAATGGCATGGTTTGGTTAGCATCAGGAAAGGAAAAACCCAAGTTGGGCATGTTGGAGTGGTATACCTATTAGATGTGAAAGACATTATACCTGTCATGGATGCATGGATACATGGAAGGAAAATTGATCAAGTTTATGTTGATGGTGGTGCACAAGTTTGTGTAATCATTGAAGAAGTAATGTTGCAAATGCATCTTAAAATGATAGGGAAGTCACTGTTTAAGGTTAAAATGGCAAATAGCTCAAAAGTGAAATGCTTGGGAGTCATTGAGAACTTGGAGATCAACATTGGAGGCCAAAGAGCATGTTTGGATTTCCATGTTATGCCTGCAAAACTTGGGGCATATCCTCTCATTTTTGACCGACCATGGTTGATTGGTATGAGATCCAGACAAGACTGGTATTGAGGTCAATTGGAACTCTATCTAGAAAAGCACAGTGATCTTTGACATTAAAACATGGTCCATCATTCAAAGTGGACATGAAAGTGATGTTGGAGGTCATGAAAGAAGTGATTTAGAAAACTCCAGCCTTGATGAGGAAGATAGAGAATGGGAAGATAGCCTACTCTCTAGGGATGTTGATCTCTTCGGGTTGTCAATCCAGGGTTCAAAAAAAGAGGAAAAAGTGGTAAATATTGCTGCAGGAAGTGCAGACTTCATGAAGGAAATATGTGATCAGCAACCTGAAATGAATATTGGACTGCCTAAGCTTATGAATATGCTGGGAAATGACTTGACTAATGATGAAAGAGATGAATATTCAGCCATTTTTCAAAAATACTAAAAACTATTTGCTATAGAATACCACCAACTGAGGGGTACTAATAGTATTATGCACCATATCAAATTGAAAGAAGGCTATAAACTAGTGGCTCAAAAACTTAGAAGATTTGGTACAATTCAGGAAAATGTACTTAAAGCTGAAATTCAGAAGTTGCTTAATGCTAAATTTATCTATCCTGTTGATGATGCAGAATGGGTGTCTCCTGTTGTAATCAGACCAAAGAAGAATGGAAAGTGGAGAGTATGTGTTGATTTCAAGCCTCTTAATGCAACTACTAAGAGGGACTACCATCCTCTTCCATTTTAGGATGAGATCTTGGATCAACTGGCTGGTCATGAATTTTACAGTGTGTACGATGGATACTCTGGATATTTCCAAATTAGAATAGCAGAAGAAGATCAGAAGAAAACAACGTTCATTACCCCATGGGGATGCTTCTGCTATAGAGTGATGCCTTTTGGCGGCCTGATGAATGCATACGCCAGCTTTTCAAGATAGGTTAGTTGGGTATTTGCCCCTTTCATTGGGAAATCTTTGCAGGTATTTATGGATGAATTTTGTGTGTACAACTCAAGGGCCTTACACTCTAAAAATCTTGATGAAGTTTTTTGCAGACTTGATGAGGATGGTGGTCAGTTGAACCCTGATAAATGTAAGATAGCAAGAACTAGAGGGATACTCTTGGGTCATGAAGTGTCTGCTAATGGTATTTCACCTGAGTCTAGTAAAGCGGAGGCTCTACTTCTTATGGATTCTCCAAAAACGGTAAAAGAATTGATGAGCTTTGTTCAAAAGTTGAGGTATCTATCAAGGTCATTCCATATGCTGGTTGAATATGTATATCCTTTACAGAAAGCAACTCAAAGGGATCCTTTAGTTTGGATGCAAGTTGAAGAGGATGCATTCTTGTAGATTAAAGAAAAGTTAAGCACTTTTCCAGTTCTTATGTCTCAAAACTGGGATGAACCTTTCTTCATTAGCATTAGTGTTGGAAAAAATGCAGTGGGAGCCGTTTTAACGCAGAAGGGAAAAGGGATGTCTTATATGAGACCGGTGTTTTGTATAAGCAGATCCATTGGAGTGACTGAAAAAGCTTGGATGGAAGATGAATTGTTGGTATGGGGGCTAGTATATGTAGTTAAAAGATGGAAATCATACTTGATTCAAAAACCATTTGTAGTACTTACTGGTTCCCAGTTGCTTCCACAAGTTTTGCGATCTGCTGAAAATGCTCCAAGAGTTACTAAGTGGCTGTTGGCATTGCAACAATTTGAATTTACATGTTTGAAGGAGGGTAATGTAAGAGCTAGATCGATTGATATCTTGACTTATAAAGAACCTGTTGAAAGTGCAGTTGTTATAAGATGGAAACTGATTCCGCATTCGCAAATTCATGAGGAGATGAACGATAAAGATGCTACCTTGTTTTTTGATGGCAATTACAAAAGAGTGCTGAAAAAGGGAGGATCGGGTTTTGTCGTTATGGATGCTGAAAATTGAGAAGTCTATTTGGAAGTCAAGAGAGTAAAGAGATACAAAGTAACAATGAAGCTGAATATGCAAGTTTATATGCTGGTCTAAAACAGTGTATTCAGCTGGGATATAAAAAGATAGTTGCAAAAGGAGATGCTATGTTGGTGGTTAGACATGTTCAAAATGTTTGAAAAACCAAAAAAGATATTTTGAAGGACTGGTTGTTTGAAATAAAAGGCCTCATGAGGCAGTTGCAAAAATGTGAAATTTGGCATGTTGGTAGGGAAAACAACCGTAGAGCTCATGAATTGGTTGAAAATGCTCTTTCCCAGTATGTTGCTACCATGAGGGTGGATAATCCTAGATATGAGGGTAGGGAAAGCCTTCACTGATTGAAGAGTTTCTAAAAACTGGGGAGTTAAAGTCATTGGCTGATAAATACAAAAGATATGCCATTATCAGAAAGGCCAAGGCATATGTGCTCATAAATGATCAATTGTACATGAAGGGGATTGATAATGTATTAAGAAGGGTGCTGGATAGTTTTGAGATTCCTGCTTGTTTATCTTCTTGTCATGAGGAAGCATGTGATGGTCATTTTTGTTTTGAGCTTACCAAAAGGAAAATTCTACTAGCAGGACTTACTTGGCCTAGTCTAAGTATTGATGTTGCTCATTGGAGTAAAAGTTGTCATGCTTGCCAGTCATATGCAAAAAGGGTACTAATTCCAAAACCTACTAAAGCCATTGTTGCCTATGGACCCTTTGAGAAGTGGGGTTTGGATTTTATTGGACCTTTGCCTGGTACAAAAATAGGAAAGTCTTACATCATTACTGCAGTTGATTTATGACCAAATGACCTGAAGCTAAGGCTACAAGGAATTGCAAGAAAGAGGATGTAACTCAATTTCTCATAGAGGATATATGCTACAAATTTGGGATACCACTAGAAATAGTGACAAATCAAGGTCTTGGCTTTAGAAATAAGCTACTGAGAGAGTTAACATGGAAACTAAACTTGAAACACAGATTTGCTACTCCTTATTACCCTCAATGCAATGGATTGGTGGAAGCATTCAATGGAACGTTGCAGAAGATTCTCTTTAAGTTGGTGGAAAATCATCCTAAATATTGGGACAATTATCTACATCAAGCTTTGTGGGCTTGTAGAAAAATGCAGAAGACAAGTACAAGATTCACCCCTTTTCAGTTAGTATATGGTCAAGATTCTTTATTACCTATGAATGTCATGTTTCCTACGATGGAGTTTGTAAGAAAGCATCATTTAGATCAGACAGAATTGGGAATTGACAGAGGACTGAACTTGCATACCCTATAGTTGGATAGGCAACAAGCAATGAATTGTTATGAAAAACAAATTGTGAAGAGAAAGGAATGGTTTAATAAACAATTAAAGAAGAGCTAAAGAAGAAGAATCTTGCAGAGGGAATGCTGGTTATGAGATATGACAGTAGCTTGGACTCTACTTTTCAAACCAAGTTTCGAGTTAGATGGGAAGGACCTTTCCTCATAAAGAAGAAGTTTGAAAATGGCACTTACTTGCTACAAGATTTAGATGGGACTGTTCACAATAGTAGAATCAATGGGTTCCGTCTAAAAATATATATATGCAGGATCCTGTAACGGAAGGGGATGTAAGTAGTGTACATACTGTACATAAAGTAGGTTGCTTCCAATTTATTGTTTGGGGTAGATTCGATTTTCTGAAATTTGGTGTTGATCAGATGGTTGTAAATGATGGACAACATATTCAAAGTGTTCTTTGAAACCTATAAAGGTCTCTTTCAAGTTTAGTGTTGATTCAAGCAAGAATGCAAGAGTTATAGTCTCTGGAAGGTTGATGCTGAAGTGGACTACATGCAGCTCTACGAAACAAATTTTCAAAAAAAGGTGTTTGTCTTTGTTAGATGTTTTTGAAGCTTTTAATAAAGGTTTTTTCAGACTTTGTGTTCCAAACTAGGGGGTGGCTAATCATGGTGAGTGAAAATGAGCAACTGGGGACATGATGCTTCATGAAGTCAAGTGGGGTAACACATGCAAATATCCTTTTTTTGTCTTTCTAACACTTACTTGTAGCGGGAGTCGGGTTGATAAATGGAAATCCCAAGTGGTATCATGCATGTTCGACACGTGGTTGAGATATTTCAATTTTGAGACACATGCTTCATGCAGGAAGAGAAGAAAATGTGTTCTCATTTTCGATTTTGAGTCCTCGAGTGGAATTTTACATGGCAAGGGGCATCTTTGCCATCTAGCAATTAAGGGGAAGCAAGGGGCAACTTGAAAAATCAAGGGAAAAAGAAAAAATGTAAGTTGTTTTTTTTTGGGAAAAAGATAAGAGAAGTGTTGGACACAATACAACACAACGAGAGAGAGAGAGAGAGAGAGAGAGAGAGAGAGAGAGAGAGAGAGAGAGAGAGAGAGAGAGAGAGAGAGAGAGAGAGAGAGAGAGAGAGAGAGAGAGAGAGAGAGAGAGAGAGAGAGAGAGAGAGAGAGAGAGAGAGAGAGAGAGAGGAAGGGAGAAGAAGAATCTTGCAAGCTGAAGAAGGGAGAAATCTGAAGCTCAGAAGAAGAAGAACAAACAGTCAGAAGAAAGAGATCATGAAGTTGAAGTTATTGGAGCTGAGAAGCAGGATGGCAGAGCCGTTGAAGTCAATGGGCTGATGTGAGTTCTCAGTTCTCAGATGATGGTAATAAGAGTCTCCTTTTTGTCTTGTTTTCTTCTACTGCTTCGTGGGGCAGAGAGTTTGCATATCAGTTCTGGTGTAGGGATATGAGTGAAAGACAGTAGAGGGCTGTTCTTCTTCACGATGAGAGTGATGTTTGCTGGTCCTTGAGTGAGGCTCCCAGTCAACAGAGAAGAATGGAAGTGAAAGGTCTCTACATCTGGAACTGGGTATGTAACAGGTTGGTAATAGGGAATATGTGTTATGGTTGAATGTTGAATGCACAAGCTTAGGTTATTGGAAAATCTGAAAGGATTTGCAGACAAGAAGATAATGGATTAGATTTTGTAAAGTTCAAAGCTGCCGCGACTCTTCATCAATGCAAGATCGTGCTTTTGGAAGAGAGAAGTTGTGTTTGCTGTATAAAGCGTGCAGGAATTTATGACTACAGACTGTGTAGAGCTATTTCAAGATAGTAGATCAAGGAATTTGATTTTGAGTTGTTATAAAGAATTGTAGATTGGAAAGAGAGCTACAACTTTCCTTTTTGAAGCTTGGCGATCAGAGGTCTGATTAGAAAGTTATGGGCTATTCTGTGTGTAATGCTTTATGAAGGAGTTTCTATGCTTTATGAGGCAATTTCCATGCTTTATGAGGAAACATGTGAATTCAACAACTTCTACAACACCAACTTGATTTCCCGTGGAAGTCATCATGATTATCCATTGATATATCAATGCAAACTCGGTTTTGATGCAGTAATGGAATGTCTATAGTTGTGAAATGCTTGTAGCAGTTGAATGGGCATGAAAATTTACCATATAAAGTTTTGATTCCCTGAGTATTTGGTTTGTATTTATGTGTGCTTTGAAGGAAGAATGATAGAGAGGGTCTACAACTGATTTTGTACTGCTGAAGAAATCATGCTATGTTGAGCAGTTTGATGCGGGGGGTTGCCATCCCTAAACAATAGGAGTGGTGTGAATCTGAAAGCTCGTGTTGTCAGAGTCTATGCCATGGTTGTTTCTGCATTAGATCTTCTCTAAAAGTGGTAAAATTCGAGCTTGAAAGCTTGAACTGTTTAAGTCTTGAGTTGAAGTCTCAGTAAGGAGAAAGTGATCAGGAATTTTTGATCATGTGTTTAGTGGAGTCGTCTCGTAGGTTTTGTTGAGGGAAGATCCTCGATCTTTATCATGTGGTGTTGTCTTGGGGGTTGTTAGAGGAGAACTACCCAATTCACCCACCAACGTTGCCCATTAAAAGTACAGAATGCATTTTTTAAACTTATCTTGGCTTCTTTCCTAAGAGACTGTGCTTTGAGTGTCGCGTTAGTCGTATGTCGTATAACATCTTCGGGTTACGCTCCATCTTGATCAGCAGTGGATCATTGAAGAGTAGCCAGTTAAGCTTGCAAATTTTGACGTGCTCTTCGTTCCTCTTGAAGTTGCATCATAATTAGGTTCAATTTTTGCTCCATTGTTAGTTCCGGTAAATCACCTTTGGCCATAAAATCTTCCATAGTTTGATCGGACATCCTGCAAAATCTCAAACAACCTCACACACTCGAAATCTTGTTAAAGGGATGAGCGTAGCTCAAGTTTGGGTTTACAAGGCTTGTTTTTAAAAAAAATATATATGGATTTTTGCTATCTTGCTTCTTTTGTGGAAGAAACAGTAACTGATGTTGGTCTTCTTCCAAGTGGAAAATAGATTACGTGTGATAGCCTGCTTGCTCAAAATTGACTTTGTTAAAGAGCAGGTGTGAAGAAAGGCTTGCTAAAGCTTTCAAGAGAAGTTCAGGAAGAGTTTGGTGTGAAGATTTACTATGGGAAGGTTTAAGATTGAAATTTTGAAACTTTAGGAAAGCTTAAGAACCTTAAGCTTGAGATTTTAAGAAAAAAGCTTAAATCAAATCGTTTTGGCAATGTGCAGGGACAAGAGGATGTCGACGTTAGATTCGGTGACGATCAGTACATACTCCCGCCGTTGACGATTGAATTTGAGGCTTAAGCTTTATTAAGCTTCGTAATCTCAACTTAATGAAATTCCTTATCTGGTTCTTAAAAAAAAAACATCTTTATGAAGGAGCTTCCCAAGTGGTCCTCTACCTCCAGAGAGTGGTCCTTCATGATCTGACAACACAGCACGGGGTTATTCACTGCCATGAACACACTAGTATTGATGGTTTGCCTATAGATCCCTTTCGTTCCATGAGCTTTGTCTTCGTACGAGATGGTAAGCGATCGGAAGCCCTTGATCTTAGCTTCGCTCTGATACCACTACTGTGCAAATCGGATGCTGGATGCACATGTAGTGAGCGCCAAAAGGTCCCCAAAAACAAAGAACTCTACTAAAACTCATAAAGTAAGAAGAAGGTTTTGCATAACATGAAGCAAAAACACAAATTGGGTACAATCTCCTCTCATGCCTTGTGTGAGCACTCCACAAGACATGTATTTATAAATTTATTAATCTTCAAGCTAAAAAATAGGCCAATTTACAATTAGCATGCTTTGGCTTTTGTATTTGCTTTTGCCCAAATAAAGAATAAAGCGGTTGGGAGCCCTAAAAGCCGGGTTGTGCCCAAATACAATGTCCAATAATGAAATATTTAAACTGAGCCCCTATGCGCATACAAAATAATAAATATTTGTCAAGCACTTCAATAAATAAGCGTGCCTAAATAAATATTAGTGCCATGCCTTTAATAATAAGGCACGTGCCCATCAAAAATGATAATTTCTTCTAGGTAATTTGAATACACGCCATCACCTGGTGCTTCCCAACGCCTCTGATGCCTGCTCTACACATCAACTGAAGCATTCACAATTGTTAGAAAATAATACAATTAAACCAACAAAAGTGAATACCTAGCAGTCTTTAGCTACAAAATA
Source organism: Lygodium microphyllum (assembly GCF_053477565.2). Taxonomy (NCBI): domain Eukaryota; kingdom Viridiplantae; phylum Streptophyta; class Polypodiopsida; order Schizaeales; family Lygodiaceae; genus Lygodium; species Lygodium microphyllum. Next base: position 97,641,683 of record NC_141137.1, on the reverse strand, counting down.
ATAAAATAGGTTGGAACTCTGTCCTGACCTTAATTTAATACGAGTGCACTCTAAACTCATAAATGTCCATTAATTTAAATATGTATTTTGCAGAGTCACCCATTGTGGAATCACCCATGTGCACATTAAATTAATCTGACGCCTGAAAAGGACAGGTGTCCCCATCAACTTCTTGCACAAGGAATCCACCTTGTGTACGAGCCCCGGCAAATAAATATAGTTTTATGGAATCCATTGCAAAACCTCATAGAATCCACCGTGGTCTCATGGAATCCACCGTGGAATATGCCTCTTGGCATCAACAACACTATAGAATCATGATAGAATACCACATAGCCTTTATGACATCATTATGAAGATAAGGAACAAAGAGTAATAATGTAATAGAGCACAAAAATGAAGTAGAAATATGGCACAAATTGTCAAGACAGATTTCGTTATCAAAATCCCATCACCATCCACAGTGTGATTATAACAACAAAGATAATAACAAGAACCTTTTAGGCCACACCTATCTCAACTACATATAACCACTAATCTCATGAAGTTTAAAATCCTTTCTCATCAAAGAAAAAAGGGACTTAAGTAAAGGCTAAGGTAAAGATACTAAGAGTAATATAAAGATTAAGATAACTATAATGTCTCATGGCTAACAGCTCCTTTGTCACCTTCTTCTTTCCGTTACTTTGAACTACTCTCTCCTTTAAATGGGGCTATAGGGTTTTTTACTTGTTGTGTGGTGGATTGGTCCTTGTTATACATAATCTCTTCTACGAATGTTTTAATAGCCCTTTTATAATCTTTATGTGATTTTCTCATTCCAAATTCTAATTTTGTCTATTCCTTCTTTGACTTATTTTTAGTAGCATTATGCACGATTACTCATTCCTCATCAATGTCTCCTTCTTCCAAGTCCTCCACAAGGATGAGCTTTATTCTTCCTCTTCTCTATGCTTCTTCTTTTTCTTGCTTATGCCATCATTATGGTTGGTGCTTCCTTTCTCTTCTATTTGCCTCTTTTCTGTTGAGATGACAAGCTCAACACATGTGGACATTGATGATGGACCGTTTGGTTAGATGGGTCCACATGTCTACACTTAGCACGTCGGTGGTCATTATGACTCTCACATGGCCACTGACTCATTACTTATTATATTGAGGTTGTTACACCTATTTACAGCTGGCATAGTTATAGTGCCAGTCGACTAGTGTAGTCGGTTATGCATTGTTTGACTTAGTAGGACACTTTCCTTTATGTTGTATCTTATCTATACTTTGTGTACATTGTAAAGTGTGTGGAAGAAGAAGAAGAAATCATCAAGAAAACGTTTTGGCCTCCATCTCTCTTCTTGTCTCTTAAGTGAGCTTCTCCTTGTGCATTCTGTGTGTGTTCGGCACAGCATCTTGAGCAAGTCCCCCCACCACACGATTCTTGACATGGTATCAGAGCCACGCCACTGAGAGAGGCTGATTTCAAAGGTTGAAGCGAAGGAGAAGAAGCAAGGTTCGAGCAAGCAAGCCACGGGTAAGAAGCTCTCCCATTCTTCCACTCTCTCTCTTGGATAGTGCATGTGGAGGCACTGGAAGTAGGGTCGAGCAAAAATCTCAGATTGCAGTGAGATTTGGTGTGCGCAAAGAGCACTGTGTATTTTGCAGCCAAGCCCTTTAGGGCTTAGTCCCAGTTATTTTGGGCGTCTGAGGCCGTTTCAGGCCCCGTTTTAGAGCAGCAAGGTTGCGGACGGCAGTTTCAGGGTACACTGTGACTTCGGCTGTATTGACTGAAATTGTATGCGCAGGTTACAGATTTCATATCTTAAGTTCAAAGGTATTTACCAGTGAGTAAACACAAGGTTTATCTACAAACTGGTTGCATATTGCATGTATTGTTGAGCAGACAATGAAAAAGGCTGCCTGGTGTATTCGTGCGCACTACAGTCGAGGGTTGCAAAAGATTTGCTTGCTGTTTGGTATTATTTTTGTGATAATGGCAGAGAATAGTGGAAGCCCCATCATTGAGAAGCTCGACAAGAACAACTACCCTTCATGGAAATTTCGTGTCACAAACTTCCTTATTGGAAAAGGCCTCTATGAGTTTGTTTCAGGTGAAGAAAAGGAGCCGGAGGTGAGTGATTCTCCAACTGCAGAAGAGACAAAGGCACGGAAGGAATGGAATGCAAAAGATAAAAAGGTCATGTATCGGTTGTCTACAGTAATTGACAATAATATGCTGGGACACATTAGAAATGCAAAGAATTCATATGCAGCTTGGACCATACTTGAAAGTATGTTTTCTATAAATACAAAGGCATGAAAGATTCAACTCAAGCAAGAGTTGAATACATTAAAGAAAGGGAAGATGTCTATCAATGAGTATGCATTGAAGGTAAGGAGCATTGCAGATGCCTTGGCAGCAATTGATGCAATGCCTGATGATGACGATTTGGTGTCGTCTACCTTGGGTGGAATTAACAATGAAAAGACTTGAAAGTCTTTTATAACTTCCGTATATGTCATAAAGCCATTTCCAGATTTCGATGAGTTGGTCTCCCTTATGATCACTGAAGAGATCAACATGTAGAGTGAGACATCTGAAAGAAGTGGTGAACAGGTCCAAGCCTTCTACTCTAGTTCAGGAAGGGAGCGTGGCAGGTTCTCTTCAAGAGGCCGTGGTACAGGATGTGGTAGTGACAACCAGCAAAACAGATTGAATCAGCAATTTGACGATATGCAGGTTTCAGGAGGTCGTGGTAACTTTAGAGGCAGGGGAAGCTTTAGAGGAAGAGGTGGATGGCAGAACAAAGGTTCTAACAACTCTGGTATTGTGAGCCACTACTGTGGCAAAACAGGTCATATCACAGTCCAATTTTATGCTAAGAAATATGATATCCGCAGTGGTAAGTTGCAGCAACGAAACTATGCATCGTCTTCACGACAGAATGAAGATAAAAATGAACGTCTGTTTGTTATGCAGCATATGTTGAATGCTGTTACAGGAAAGGGAACACATGATGATGTTTGGTATGTTGATTTAGGTGCATCCAATCATATGACCAGCCATGCAGAATGGTTTGGGGAGATGCAGGATTTGCAAAATGCAGGTTATGTGCAGACGGGTGATGATTCATGCTACCCAATTTTACACATTGGAAAAGTTCCCTTGTTCTTGCATGATGGTAAGACAAAGAGTCTTTCAGATGTATTACATGTGCCATCTATTACAAAGAGCTTGGTGTCAGTCGGTTAAATGGTAGAGCAAGGGTTGCAAGTAAGATTTAATGCAAAGGGCTACTTTGTAGAAGACTTCAATGACAAGTGCAGGTTAGTTGCAAAGGGAAGTAGAGTTGGACGTATGTTTACTCTGGATGCTGGAATTCCTACTATGAATGCTGCTATGTATGTTAAAGGAAAAGGTGTTGTTGCAGACATTGAAATTTGGCACAAACGCATTGGACATGCAAATGTACAAAGGCTGAAATTAATGCAGTCCAAAGGGTTGCCTAAATTTAGAGTTGCAGAATTTCATAAGGTATGTGAAGCATGTCAGTTTGGTAAGCAGGCAAGATAACCCTTTTCACATGACAGAGATGTAAGCAGAAATATCCTTGATGTTGTGCATAGAGACATTTGGGGGCCTACACAAAATGTATCTCTTGGAGGCAGTTCATACTTTGTCACATTCATTGATGATTGTTCTAGAAAGCTATGGGTATATTTTATGAAGGAAAAGAGTGAAGCTTTTGAGCACTTTAGAACTTTCAAGGCTGTAGTTGAAAGAGAAACATGCTTGAAAGTAAAGTGCTTGAGGTCAGCTAGAGGGGGAGAGTACCTCTCGAATGAGTTCAGTGATTTTCTGAGGTCTCATGGGATAAAGAGACAGTTCACATGCAGATATACCCCACAGCAAAATGGGGTTGCAGAAAGAAAAAACATGCATATTGTAGAAGTTGCACGCGCCTTGATGGCGGAAAAGAATATGCCTAAGAATTTTTGGTTTGAGGCTGTTCATACTGCTATTTATATTATGAACAGAACTCCCACAGCTGCAGTCCATGGGATGACTCCCGAAGAATGTTTTACAGGTAAGAAGCCTGATGTCTCACACTTGAAAGTGTTTGGCTGCATTGCGTATGTTCATGTGCCAGATGAGTTGCGGAAGAAACTGGATCCAAAGGCTGAAAAGTGTGTCTTTATTGGATACTCTTTAGAGCAGAAAGGGTATCGCTGTTACAACCCTATCACATGTAAGTTCAGAGTGAGCAGGGATGTCATCTTTGACGAGATGAGCAGTTTGTATGTATCTAGTGGTGATGCATTGGATGATGATGATGATCATGACACTCATGTGCAGGCTGAAAAGCAAGAATCACGTACTCTTAGTGGACCAGAGACATCATCTGGTAGTTCTTGGTCTCGGAGACTAAGGAGTACCTCTACATCTTTAGGTGCATCTAGTAGCACTATAGGTAAAGACAAAGGAAAGAATAAAGTGTCATAAGGCATTGATGCGGTTCTTGATGGGATGATGAGCTTGGCATTCCTTAAGTGAGGACTCCAGGTGTGCAAAGGGCACGTGTTAATGTAAAGACTCCATTGAGTGATCCAGTGGTATGCAGGTCTAACAGGGTGAGATACCCTATTAAAAGATTTGGTTTTGAAGGTTATGCAGCTCACCATTATGCTTACATGGTGAAACTAGTTGAGGATGTTGAGCCCACATGTTTTGAGGAGGCTGTTGGTCATGCTGATTGGGATGCAGCAATGGATGAGGAGATGGCTGCATTAGAGGCCAATAAGACTTGGGATCTAGTATCATTGCCAAAGGGCAAGAAAGCTATTGGATGTAAGTGGGTTTATAAGATTAAGCACAATGCAGATAGTTCTATTAGTAGGTACAAAGCTAGGCTGGTTGCAAAAGGCTATGCCCAGATATATGGCATAGATTATGATGAAACCTTCAGTCTAGTTGCTAGGATGGCAACTGTCAGATGTGTGATTGCTTTGGTAGTAGCCAAAGGTTGGAGGTTGTAGCAAATGGATGTGAAGAATGCCTTCTTGCATGGTGATTTGCAGGAAGAAGTGTATATGGATCAGCCAGCAGGTTATGAAGATTTAGAGCATTCCACGTATGTGTGCAGGTTGAAGAAGGCACTCTATGGGCTCAAGCAAGCACCTAGAGCATGGTCTGACAAGATCAGAGAGTATCTTGTCAATATTTGCTTTTATGTTTCTGATGCTGATCACTCACTTTATGTGAGAAAGGGAGATGCAAGTTCAGTCATCATAGTCATCTATGTGGATGACTTGATTATTACAGGTGATAGTGATAGTGGGATTGCTGAAGTCAAGGACTTCTTGAAGAAGAAGTTTGAGATGAAGGATTTAGGTGAGCTAAGGTACTTCCTTGGCATTGAGGTGATCAGATGTGATGATGGTATATGGTTGTCCCAAAGACAGTATGACTTGGATATGTTGTCCAAGTATGGTATAACTGCATGCAAACCACTTTCAGTCCCGTTGGAGCAGAATGTAAAGTTGAGTGCTGATGTTGGGGATGAGATAGAAGACCCTACTATGTTCAGGAGGATAGTGGGGAGTTTGATCTACATGACCATTACAAGGCCAGACTTGAGCTACGCTGTTGGTCTTGTGAGTTAGTTTATGCAAGTACCTAGAAAGCCACATTTGGATGTTGTCAGATGCATATTGAGATATGTGAAGTCCACATTACATTATGGACTTTTCTATGAGGCAGGTATAGATGTACAGGTGTTTGGATACACATATGGAGTTTGGGATGGTAGTATGTCTGAATAAAGATCTACCAGCGGATACACGTTCTCTCTTGGTAGTGCAGCAATTGCTTGGAGCAGCAAAAAACAATATACAGTTGCTTTGTCGAGTACAGAGGCTGAGTATAGAGGTGCTGCTGTTGCAGCATGTGAGGTAGTATGGCTACAAAAGTTAATGGATGATTTGGATGTGCAGGTGGAAGGTCCAATTGTGATTTATTGTGAAAACATGAGCAGTATATAGTTGGCTAGGAACCCTGTGTTCCATGCCAGGATAAAAGATATTGAGGTACACTACCACTTTGTGAGAGAGAAGGTACTAGCAGGTGAGATTGACTTGGTGTATGTCAGCACACAAGATCAGATAGTTGACATATTCACGAAGGCATTGGGTACAGAAAAGCTTCAAAAGTTTCGAAGCTTACTTGGAGTTGCAGAGATGCAGTTGAGCTTGAGGGGGAGTGTTGAGATGACAAGCTCAACACATGTGGACATTGATGATGGACCGCTTGGTTAGATGGGTCCACACGTCTACACTTAGCACGTCGGTGGTCATTATGACTCTCACATGGCCACTGACTCATTACTTATTATATTCAGGTTGTTACACCTATTTATAGCTGGCATAGTTATAGTGCGAGTCGACTAGTGTAGTCGGTTATGCATTGTTTGACTTAGTAGGCCACTTTCCTTTATGTTGTATCTTATCTATACTTTGTGTACATTGTAAAGTGTGTGGAAGAAGAAGAAGAAATCATCAAGAAAAAGTTTTGGCCTCCATCTCTCTTCTTGTCTCTTGAGTGAGCTTCTCCTTGTGCATTCTGTGTGTGTTCGACGCAGTATCTTGAGCAAGTCCCCCCACCACATGATTGTTGACATTTTCTCTTTCAACGGTGTCCTCAGATGAATCCTTGGATAGTGTGGGTGGCTCTATATGTGGTGACAAGATCTCTTAGAGGGGCATTCTCATAACGACAACAATGATACAAGTATGTGAGCTACCATAATTTATTGATGCTATGCTTGGCCTCCATGTGATTAAGCTTCACATTTGGATTCTTTGGGGTGACCTTTTATGCCTTGGCTATGGATTGTATGACATGCTCCAGCCAACAGAGCATTTAAATTCTACTTAACCATGTGTCAATATGTCCTCTAGGATGTTGAGAGGACAAGCTCAACACATGCGGACATTGATGATGGACCACCTAGTTAGATGGGTCCACACATCTACACTTAGCACGTCGGTAGTCATTATGACTCTCACATGGCCACTGGCTCATTACTTATTATATTCAGGTTGTTACACCTATTTACAACTGGCATAGTTATAGCGTGAGTTGACTAGTGTAGTCGGTTTGACTTAGTAGGCCACTTTCCTTTATGTTGTATCTTATCTATACTTTGTGTACATTGTAAAGAGTGAAAGAAGAAGAAGAAACCAGCAAGAAAATATTTTGGCCTCTATCTCTCTTCTTGTCTCTTGAGTGAGCTTCTCCTTGTGCATTCTGTGTGTGTTCGCGGCGCAGCATCTTGAGCAAGTCCCCCCACCACGCGATTCTTGACATGGTATCAGAGCCACGCCACTGAGAGAGGCTGGTTTCGAAGGCTGAAGTGAAGGAGAAGAAGCGAGGTTCGAGCAAGCAAGCCACGGGTAAGAAGCTTTCCCATCCTTCCACTCTTTCTCTTGGATAGTGCCTGTGGAGGCACCAGAAGCAGGGCAGAGCAAAAATCTCAGATTGCAGCAAGATTTGGTGTGTGCGAAGAGCGCTGTGTATTCTGTAGATAAGCCCTTTAGGACTTTTCCGCAGTTATTTTGGGCATTTGAGACCTAGAGCCGCAAGGTTGCGGACAACAATTTCAGGGTACACTGTGATTTTGGCTGTTTTGACCGAAAGTGGGTGCGCAGGTTACAAATATGTAATTCTTGAGGTGTTTGTATGAAGCAAACATAAGGTTTATCTGCAAACAGTTGCAGATTGCATGTATTGTTGAGCAGATAGTGAAAAAGGCTGTCTATGTATTGCTGTGCACTACAGGTCGAGGGTTGTAGAAGATTTGCTTGCTGTTTGGTATTAATTTTGTGATAATGGCAGAGAACAGTGGAAGCCCCATCATTGAGAATCTTGACAAGAACAACTACCCTTCATGGAAGTTCCGTGTCACGAACTTCCTTATTGGAAAATGCCTTTACAAGTTTGTTTCATGTGAAGAAAATGAGCCGGAGGTGAGTGATCCTCCAACTGTAGAAGAGACAAAGGAACGTAAGGAATGGAATGAAAAATACAAGAAGGTCATGTATTGGCTATCTACAGTAATTGACAATAATAGGTTGGAACATATTAGAAATGCAGAGAATTCATATGCAGCTTGGACCATACTTGAAAGTATGTTTTTCGTAAACATAAAGGCACGAAAGATTCAACTCAAGCAAGAGTTGAATACATTGAAGAAAGGGAAGATGTCTATCAATGAGTATGCACTGAAGGTAAGGAGCATTGCAGATGCATTGGCATCGATTGATGCAATGCCCGATGATGATGATTTGGTGTCGTCTACCTTGGGTGGACTTCACAATGAAAAGGCTTGGAAGTCTTTTGTAACTTCTGTATATGTTAGAAAGCCATTTCTAGATTTCGATGAGTTGGTCTCCCTTATGATCCACTGAAGAGATCAACATGCAGAGTGAGACATCTGAAAGAAGTGGTGAACAGGTCCAAGCTTTCTACTCTAGTTCAGGAAGGGGACCTGGCAGGTTCTCTTCAAGAGGCTGTGGTACAGGACATGGTAGTGACAACCAGTAAAACAGATTGAATCAACAATTTGGCGATATGCAGGTTTCAGGAGGTCGTGCTAACTTTAGAGGCAGGGGGAGCTTTAGAGGAAGAGGTGGATGGCAGAATAGAGGTTCTAACAACTTTGGTATTGTGTATCACTACTGTGGCAAAACAAGGCATATTACAGCCCAACGTTATGCTAATAAAGATGATATTCGCAGTGGTAAGTTGCAGCAAGGAAAGTATGCATCATCTTCACGACAGAATGAAGACAAAAATAAACGCTTGTTTGTTATGCAGCATATGTTGAATGCTGTTACAGGAAAGGGAACACATGATGATATTTGGTATGTTGATTCAGGTGCATCCAATCATATGACTAGCCATGCAGAATGGTTTGGAGAGATGTAGGATTTGTAAAATGCAGGTTATGTGCAGACGGGTGATGATTCATGCCACCCAATTTCTCACATTGGAAAAGTTCCCTTGTCCTTGCATGATGGTAAGACAAAGAGTCTTTCAGATGTATTACATGTGCCATCTATTACAAAGAACTTGGTGTCAGTCGATCAAATGGTAGAGCAAGGGCTGCAAGTCAGATTTAATGCAAAGGGCTGCTTTGAGGAAGACTTCAATGACAAGTGCAGGTTGGTTGCAAAGGGAAGTAGAGTTGGACGTATGTTTACTCTGGATGCTGGAATTCCTACTATGAATGTTGCTATGTATGCTAAAGGAAAAGGTGTTGTTGCAAATATTGAAATTTGGTACAAATGCATTGGACATGCAAATGTACAAAGGCTGAAATTAATGCAGTCCAAAGGGTTGGTTACAGGTTTGCCTACATTTAGAGTTGCAGAATTTCATGAGGTATGCGAAGCATGTCAGTTTGGTAAGTAGGCAAGACAACCCTTTTCACATGACAGAGATGTAAGCAGAAATATCCTTGATGTTGTGCATACACACATTTGGGGGCCTACACAAAATGTATCTCTTGGAGGCAGCTCATACTTTGTCACATTCATTGATGATTGTTCTAGAAAGTTGTGGGTATATTTTATGAAGGAAAAGAGTGAAGCATTTGAGCACTTTAGAACTTTCAAGGCTGCAGTTGAAAGAGAAACATGCTTGAAATTAAAGTGCTTGAGGTCAGATGGAGGGGGAGAGTACCTCTCGAATGAGTTCAGTGATTTTCTAAGGTCTCATGGGATAAAGAGACAGTTCACATGCAAGTATACCCCACAGCAAAATGGGGTTGCAGAAAGGAAAAACAGGCATATTGCAGAAGTTGCATGTGCCTTGATGGCTGAAAAGAATATGCCTAAGAATTTTTGGTTTGAGACTGTTCATACTGCTGTTTATATTATGAATAGAACTCCCATAGCTGCAGTTCATGGTATGACCACCGAATAATATTTTACAAGTAAGAAGCCTGATGTCTCACACTTGAAAGTGTTTGGCTGCATTGCGTATGTTCATGTGCCAGATGAGTTGCGAAAGAAGCTTGATCCAAAGGCAAAAAAATATGTATTTATTGGATACTCTTTAGAGCAAAAAGGGTATCGCTGTTATAACCCTGTCACATGTAAGTTCAGAGTGAGCAAGGATGTCATCTTTGATGAAATGAGCAGTTGGTATGCGTCTAGTGGTGATACATTAGATGATGATGGTGATCATGACACTCATGTGTAGGCTGAAAAGCAAGAATCACGGACTCTTAGTGGACCAGAGATGTCATCTAGTAGTCCTTGGTCTGGGAGACTAAGGAGTACCTCTACATCTTCAGGTGCATCTAGTAGCACTACAGGTAAAGACAAAGGAAAGAATAAAGTGTCAGATGGCATTGATGTAGTTCTTGATGGAGACTCCAATGGCTTAGAGAGCTTGGATGATGAGCTTGGTATTCCTTTTGTCAAGACACCAGGTGTACAGAGAGCTCAGAATAATGTAAAGGATCCATTGAGTGATCCGGTGGTACGCAAATCTAGCAGGGTCAGATACCCTATTAAAATATTTGGTTTTGAAGGTTATGTAGCTCACCATTATGCTTATATGGTGAAAGTAGTTGAGGATGTTGAGCCCACTTGTTTTGAGGATGCTATTGGTCATACTCATTGGGATGCAGCAATGGATGAGGAGATGGCTGTATTAGAGGCCAATAAGACTTGGGATCTAGTATCATTGCTGAAGGGCAAGAAAGCTATTGGATGTAAGTGGATTTATAAGATTAAGCACAATGCAGATGGTTCTATTAGTAGGAACAAAGCTAGGGTGGTTGCAAAAGGCTATGCCCAGACATATGGCATAGATTATGAAGAAGCCTTCAGTCCTGTTGCTAGGATGGTAACTGCAAAGAAGTGTATATGGATCAGCCAGTGGGTTATGAAGATATAGAGCATCCCACGTATGTGTGCAGGTTGAAGAAGGCACTCTATGGGCTCAAGCAAGCACCTAGAGCACGGTCTCACAAGATCAGAGAGTATCTTGTCAATATTGGCTTTTATATTTCTGATGCTGATCACTCACTTTATGTGAGAAAGGGAGATGTAGGTTTGGTCATCATAGTCATCTATGTGGATGACTTGATTATTACAGCTGATAGTGATAGTGGGATTGCTGAAGTCAAGGACTTTTTGAAGAAGAAGTTTGAGATGAAGGATTTAGGTGAGCTAAGGTACTTCCTTTGCATTGAGGTGATGAGATGTGATGATAGTATATGGCTGTCCCAAAGATAGTATGGCTTGGATGTGTTGTCCAAGTATGGTATGACAGTATGCAAACCACTTTCAGTCCCGTTGGAGCAGAATGTAAAGTTGAGTGCTGATGTTGGGGATGAGATAGAAGACCCTACTATGTTCAGGAGGATAGTGGGGAGTTTGATCTACATGACCATTACAAGGCCAGACTTGAGCTACACTGTTGGTCTTGTGAGTTAGTTTATGCAAGTACCTAGAAAGCCACATTTGGATGTTGTCAGATGCATATTGAGATATGTGAAGTCCACATTACATTATGGACTTTTCTATGAGGCAAGTATAGATGTACAGGTGTTTGGATACACATATGCAGTTTGGGATGGTAGTATGTCTAAATAAAGATCTACTAGCGGATACACGTTCTCTCTTGGTAGTGCAGCAATTGCTTGGAGCAGCAAAAAACAATATACAGTTGCTTTGTCGAGTACAGAGGCTGAGTATAGAGGTGCTGCTGTTGCAGCATGTGAGGTAGTATGGCTACAAAAGTTAATGGATGATTTGGATGTGTAGGTGGAAGGTCCAGTTGTGATTTATTGTGAAAACATGAGCAGTATATAGTTGGCTAGGAACCCTGTGTTCCATGCCAGGATAAAAGATATTGAGGTACACTACCACTTTGTGAGAGAGAAGGTACTAGCAGGTGAGATTGACTTGGTGTATGTCAGCACACAAGATCAGATAGCTGACATATTCACGAAGGCATTGGGTACAGAAAAGCTTCAAAAGTTTCGAAGCTTACTTGGAGTTGCAGAGATGCAGTTGAGCTTGAGGGGGAGTGTTGAGATGACAAGCTCAACACATGTGGACATTGATGATGGACCGCTTGGTTAGATGGGTCCACACGTCTACACTTAGCACGTCGGTGGTCATTATGACTCTCACATGGCCACTGACTCATTACTTATTATATTCAGGTTGTTACACCTATTTATAGCTGGCATAGTTATAGTGCGAGTCGACTAGTGTAGTCGGTTATGCATTGTTTGACTTAGTAGGCCACTTTCCTTTATGTTGTATCTTATCTATACTTTGTGTACATTGTAAAGAGTGGAAGAAGAAGAAGAAACTAGCGAGAAAATGTTTTGGCCTCCATCTCTCTTCTTGTCTCTTGAGTGAGCTTCTCCTTGTGCATTCTGTGTGTGTTCACAGTGCAACATCTTGAGCAAGTCTCCCCACCATGCAATTCCTGACATAGGAGACACTTAGGTATCCTACTTGGGGTGGTTGACATTTTTTTGTAGGTGAACACGTGATGGTGGAGCTATGTTGTCATCATTAGCTCTTCCTTTGGTATTGATCTATGGTCCTTTGTTGTGTACTAGTTTGACTATGGTCCCATCAATTCTGACCATTGAACTCTCATCCCACCTTTTCTGTGTTTTAACATACTTTCCTAATCAACTTCTCATACCCAACCTCTCTTCTAATAGCTTTGGGTTGAAGTCAATGCCACTTTTCATGGTAGTTCTCATTATCTTTTATGCTGTATATGAACTTGTTGAATCTCTTGGTTTGGTTATAGTTCTTGATCAATCCAAAGAAAGTTAAATTCTTTGAGACTACAATTGGCTATGAGTTCTCTTGGTAGTCTTGTATTTTTCAACCAAATTCTCAGGGTTGTTGAGAAGTCAAAACCTCAAGCGGCCTACTCCCTACATGCTTGCTTCTAGTTTCAGTTTATCCTTGTCTAGTGGCTCTCTAATTGGTAGGGGCTACATTGTGGTTGAGAGAAATGGTGTTTGTGTGGTTGCCATTTGTAAGAAAAAATGAAATTTTGTGGGATATTTTTAATTAATATTTAAACTGCTAGTACATTCTCACCTGCTAGTACATTCTCTCTCACAAAGTGGTAGTGTATCTCAATATATTTTGTCTTGGCATGGAACACAGGGTTCCTAGCCAACTGTATACTGCTCATGTTGTCACAATAAATGACAACTGGACCTTCCACCTACACATCTAAATCAGCCAATAACTTTTGCAGCCATACTACCTCACATGCTACAACAGCAGCACCTCTATACTCAGCCTCTGTACTCAACAAAGCAACTGTAGATTGCTTTTGGCTGCTCCAAGTAACTACTGCACTACCAAGAGAGAACATGTATCCGCTGGTAGATCTTCTATCAAACATACTACCAGCCCAATCTGCATCTGTGTATCCAAACACCTGTACATCTGTACCTCCCTCATAGAAAAGTCCATAATGTAATGTGGACTTCACATATCTCAATATGCGTCTGACTGTATCCAAATGTGGCTTTCTAGATACTTGTATAAACTGACTCACAAGACCAACAGCGTAGCTCAAGTCTGGCCTTGTAATGGTCATGTAGATCAAACTTCCCACTATAATCCTAAACATAGTAGGGTCTTCTATCTCATCCCCAACATCAGCACTCAACTTTACATTCTACTCCAGCGGGACTGAAAGTGGTTTGCATGCTGTCATACCATACTTGGACAACATATCCAAGCCATACTATCTTTGGGATAGCCATATACAATCATCATATCTGATCACCTCAATGCCAAGGAAGTACCTTAGCTCACCTAAATCCTTCATCTCAAACTTCTTCTTCAAAAAGTCCTTGACTTCAGCAATCCCACTATCACCATCACCTGTAATAATCAAGTCATCCACATAGATGACTATGATGACCAAACCTGCATCTCCCTTTCTCACATAAAGTGAGTCATCAGCATCAGAAACATAAACGCCAATATTGACAAGATACTCTCTGATCTTGTCAGACCATTCTCTAGGTGCTTGCTTGAGCCCATAGAGTGCCTTCTTCAACCTGCACACATACGTGGGATTCTCTAAATCTTCATAACTTGCTAGTTGATCCATATACACTTCTTCCTGCAAATCACCATGCAAGAAGGCATTCTTCACATCCATTTGCTCCAAGCTCCAACCTTTGGCTGCTGCCAAAGCAATCACACATCTGACAGTTGCCATCCTAGCAACTGGACTGAAGCTTTCTTCATAATCTATGCCATATGTCTGGGCATAGTCTTTTGCAACCAGCTTAGCTTTGTACCTACTAATAAAACCATCTGCATTGTGCTTAATCTTATAAACCCACTTACATCCAATAGCTTTCTTTCCCTTCGGCAATGATACTAGATCCCAAGTCTTATTGGCCTCTAATGCAGCCATCTTCTCATCCATTGCTGCATCCCAATGAGCATGACCAACAGGCTCCTCAAAACATGTGGGCTCAACATCCTCAATCACTTTCACCATATAAGCATAATGGTGAGCTGCATAACCTTCAAAACCAAATCTTTTAATAGGGTATCTCACCCTGCTAGACCTGCGTACCATTGGATCACTCAATGGAGTCTTTGCATTGATGTGTGCTCTCTGCACACCTTGAGTCCTCACTGAAGGAATGCCAAGCTCATCATCCAAGCTCTTTGATCCACTGGAGTCTCCATCAAGAACTACATCAATGCCATTTGACACTTTATTCTTTCCTTTGTCTTTACCTGTAGTGCTACTAGATGCACTTGAAGATGTAGAGCTACTCCTTAGTCTCCCAGACCAAGGACTACCAGATGATGTCTCTGGTCCACTAAGAGTCCCTGATTCTTGCTTTTCAGCTTGCACATGAGTGTCATGATCATCATCATCATCCAATGTATCACCACTAGATGCATACCAAATTGCTCATTTAATCAAAGATGACATCTCTGCTCACTCTGAACTGGCATGTGTCACGGTTATAACAATGATACCCTTTCTGCTCTAAAGAGTATTCAATAAAAACACATTTTTTTGCCTTTGGATCAAGCTTCTTCCGTAGCTCATTTGGCACATGAACGTATGCAACACAGCCAAATACCTTCAAGTGCGATACATCAGGCTTCTTGCCAGTAAAGCATTCTTCAGGAGTCATACCATGAACTGCAGCTGTGGGAGTTCTGTTCATAATATAAACAGCAGTATGAACAGGCTCAGACAAAAAATTATTAGGCATATTCTTTTCAGCCATCAAGGCGCGTGCAGCTTCTGCAATATGCCTATTTTTCCTTTTTGCAACCCCATTTTGCTGTGGGGTATACCTGCATGTGAACTGTCTCTTTATCCCATGAGACCTCAGAAAATCACTGAACTCATTCGAGAGGAACTCTCCCCCTCCATCTGATCTCAAGCACTTTACTTTCAAGCCTGTTTCTCTTTCAATTGCAGCCTTGAAAGTTCTAAAGTGCTCAAACGCTTCACTCTTTTCCTTCATAAAATATACCCATAGCTTTCTAGAATAATTATCAATGAATGTAACAAAGTATGAACTACCTCCAAGAGATACATTTTATGTAGGCCCCCAAATATCTGTATGCTCAACATCAAGGATATTTCTGCTTACATCTCTGTCATGTGAGAAGGGTTGTCTTGCCTGCTTACCAAACTGACATGCTTCACATACCTTATGAAATTCTGCAATTCTAAATGTAGGCAAACCTGTAGCCAACCCTTTGGACTGCATTAATTTCAGCCTTTGTACATTTGTATGTCCAATGCGTTTGTGCCAAATTTCAATATCTGCAACATCTTTTCCTTTAGCATACATAGCAGCATTTATAGTAGGAATTCTAGCATCCAGAGTAAACATACGTCCAACTCTACTTCCCTTTGCAACGAACCTGCACTTGTCATTGAAGTCTTCTATAAAGCAACCCTTTGCATTAAATCTGACTTACAGCCCTTGCTCTACCATCTGATCGACTGACACCAAGTTCTTTGTAATAGATGGCACATGTAATACATCTGAAAGACTCTTTGTCTTACCATCATGCAAGGACAAGGGAACTTTTCCAATGTGTAAAATTGGGTGGTATGAATCATCACCCGTCTACACATAACCCGTATTTTGCAAATCCTGCATCTCTCCAAACCATTCTGCATAGCCGTTCATATGATTGGATGCACCTGAATCAACATACCAAACATCATCATGTGTTCCCTTTCCTGTAACAGCATTCAGCATATGCTGTATAACAAACACATGCTCATTTTTGTCTTCATTCTGTCGTGAAGACAATGCATAGTTCCCTTGTTGCAATTTACCACTACGAATATCATCCTTCTTTGCATAGCAATGGGCTGCAATATGGCCTATTTTGCCACAATAATGGCAAACAATAGTAGAATTTCCAGAACCTCTATTTTGCCATCTACCTCTTCCTCTAGAGCTCCCCCTACCTCTAAAGTTTCCTCTACCTCCAGAAACCTACATTTCACCAAACTGTTGATTGAACCTGTTTTGCAAGTTATCGCCAGCACGTCCGATAGCACGACCTCTCGAAGAGGATCTACCACGTCCCCTTCTTGAACTCGAGTAAAATGCTTGGATCTGTTCACAATTTCTTTCAGACGAATCACCCTGCATATTGATCTCTTCAATAATCATGAGAGAGATTAGTCTATCAAAATATGGAAATGGCTTCTGTACATATACTGAAGTAACAAATGATTTCCATGACTTCTCATTGTTAAGGCTACTCAGAGTGGATGAAACCAAATCATCATCATCCGGCATTGCATCAATTGCTGCTAAAGCATCTGCAATGCTCCTCACCTTCAATACATACTCATTGATAGTCATTTTCCCTTTCTTCAAGGCATTCAACTCTTGCTTGAGTTGAATCTTTTGTGCCTTTGTATTTACTGAAAACATGCTCTCAAAAATTGTCCAAGCTGCATGTGAAGTTTCTGCATTTCTAATATGTCCCAGCATAGTATTATCAATTACTGTAGATAGCTAGTACATCACCTTTTTGTCTTTCACATTTCACTCTTTCCATGCTTTTAACTCATCTACAGTCGGAGGGATACCCACCTCTGGCTCCTTTTCTTCACCTGAGACAAACTCATAAAGGCTCTTTCCAATGAGGAAGTTCGTCACACGGAACTTCCATGAAGGGTAGTTATTCTTGTCGAGCTTCTCAATAATGGGATTTCCACTGTTCTCTGCCATTATCCCAAACAAGGATATAACACAGTAAGCTAGTCTTCTGCAATCTTCTACAACACGTACACAGTAATACACCAAGCAACCTTTTTCATTGATTGCTCAACAGTACATGTAATCTGCAACCTATTTAAATGAAGGTGAGGCCCATCTAGTTATAGTGCATCTTGAAGGGCAAGTGGGAGATTGCTGAAAGATGCCCATGAGCCAAACAAAGCCTTTAGCATTGGACAAGCAAAAGAAGAAGTTGAGGGTATAGAAGAAGCAAATTTATCTAAACCTTATGGCCAACAAAGCTATAGTAACCATGGAGGCTAGTATGGGGAGGTGGTTAAACTAATGTGCAAGGATGAAGTTAGTGCATTGTGTAGTGCAATAGGATTCTAAAAGATTTGTTGATTTTTTGCATGAGCAAACAAACAAAAAGATGGCAAAGCATGTGTATCAAAAATCTAGTTGCAAGGTAAAGAGGAGACATAGAGATAGAGAGAGCATAGATAGACAAAGAAGATGCAAAACACATTCGAAAAAGACTAATGTGTAGATCAAGCGAAGATTAAAGTTAACATAGCAAGAAGAAATACAAAAGGAAAAAAAGGCCTACAAATTGTGGAAAAAATAGTCATTTTTGTAACAGTTGGTGCCATTATTTATTAGTGTCGTTGGGCTCCCACCCATGAAAATTGTACTTATCAACTAGCATCATATGCTTGTTTATTCTCCCATCAAGGCTAACACTCAATTGCACGTAAACAAAGCCATAAATGACTGAAAAGGAACATGAAAGGGGTAGGATGCCCAAGGGGGATGGGGAAACCCTAATCCTAATTTTCTTGTATTTAAAGGATGAGAAAGAATAGAATAGGCTATTCATGTGCGAAAATATGAGTTCTTGATTTCTTGCTTTTTGGTTGTTTGTGAGAGAGGGAGAGAGTGAGAGTGAGATAGGAGAGAGAGAGTGCATGCAAGTGATGAGGGACCATATGGGTGAAGCCTTCTTCTTCTTTGTCTTAAGCACTCTCTCATGCCTATGCTCATACTTCCTCCTTGCATGCAGAGGCTGTAGGGGATTGAAAACAAAAGGATCACACTCATGGATCATGGAGCTTCACAAGGGCATCCTTCACACTTGAAGAGAGGCCATGCAAGCTCATTACAAGAAAAATCTTTGATGCTTGCAAGAGGCTAGGAGAGAGATAGTTGTTGTACTTCACAAATCAAGCCTCTTGAATGAATAAGAGGTTGTCCAAAGTCCCATTGTTGAGCTCACATAGCATAACATTTTGGCTCCATTGTTACTGGGACCAAGGGCACATTGGCTGCATAGTCCCTTTTATGCTTGCATAGTCGAAAAGGAAGGGTACGCCAAAGCTAGCTCCAAAACATGTGCATATTAGCTAGAACTTGTGTTTGATATTTAAAAGAGAAAATTTTCTTTGTTAAGTTTGGATGTTGTATTCATACGCATACGATCATCAGGACACATAACTTATTATCATGGAATGAAGGAATGATTAAATGGAATAATAGAAGGATTGATTGCATTATTTAACTCAAATTAATTAGTAAATCTCAAGATTACTTGATGGAAAAAATCATATTTGTATTGCATGAGAAAAGTGGGAAGTTGGACAAAATGGTTGCATGTTGATGTACAAGTGCTCATTGTAATTCTTGTAATTGGTTCATTGTGACAAGGGAAGAAATAGAGAGGAGAAGTATGAAATAGGAGAAAAGGCAAGGGGGCATGAGCATTCAAGAAAAAAAAGGCAAGCCTTTGAAGGTGAAATGCATATGTGATCTTTTAATAGGTTTAATTGATAAAGCAAAGGGTTTTTTTGCCAATTTGAAATTGTGGAGAAAGAGGATAGTAGAGGCACCTAATTTCAACCCCTCTTCTTTGAGCCTATTCTACATCTTCTTTTGCTCTAATTTAGCCCTCTCTTACTCACCCCTCAAGCCCTCTTACTACAGTAGCTTGAAGTGCCCTCCCATAATCATCAAGCCAAAGAGAAGAGAGTAGGGATGAGAAAGCCAAGGATTGAAGAGTTGTAGGAAAACACACATGGATAGTAGAAGGTGCCAGTTTTAGCCTATTATTTAGTCCATAACCTTTGTAAACCAACAACCACTTAAGGCATATTCAGCCTACTCATCTCCTCCTTCTTCTCTATATCCAAACTTGTGAGGTGCCCGCCCATCGGCTATCCAAGCACGCTTTTAGCGGTCTATCGAGAAACGAATCTAAGCATCATTACTCGGTGCTCTCATGGAATGTTTCAAGTTTTTTCGCCTAGGATTTCCCAGAATCCACCTCGCAATGGAACGTTCACGGCCGAACCTAGTAGGAACGACATGAAATTTGGACTCCTAGTTGCCAAGGTCTCCTAACAGCATTCTAGCATTGGATCCTAGACATCCTACTTTACACAGAGGTATCCAAGCCGAAGTAGACCCATGCCACACTTGGTTCAAAGAGAATGGGAAACGAGAGGGATGCACTGCTCAACCTCTCTGCCCATCGGGCATAGTCCCATTCTGGTCCCCTAAAACGACATGAATTAGGGTTCTAACAATTCCTAAGGGTTGTCGGATGGTAAAACCTTGTGAGAAGCCTCCCAGTTCTCTTGGACCACCCTATCGTTAGGACGGACCCATCAAGGATTCCGCCCACCCGCTTTCCTTAATAGCTTTAGTTTTCTAATTAAGTCCTATCACATTTATGTGTGACATTTAAAGTCAACTTCATTGATTAAGCCTTTTAGGGAACAGGGTTTATTCACATAACTTATAGCACAGAAACAAAAACAAAGTAAAGCAATCTATTGACAAACAAGTTCAAACAAGTTTCTTAACTTATCTTCAAGTTAATCTTTGACTCCCGCCGATACAAGATAAATTATGTATCCCTTCTGTCCAACAGAAGTATCTCTTCTGCCCTGTAAAAGTAACTGGTGTTGAGATGACAAGCTCAACACATGCGGACATTAATGATGGACTGCCTGGTTAGATGGGTCCACACATCTACACTTAGCACGTCGATGGTCATTATGACTCTCACATGGCCACTGACTCAATACTTATTATATTCAGGTTGTTACACCTATTTATAGCTGGCATAGTTATAGCGCCAGTCGACTAGTGTAGTCGGTTATGCATTGTTTAACTTAGTAGGCCACTTTCCTTTATGTTGTATCTTATCTATACTTTTTGTACATTGTAAAGTGTGTGGAAAAAGAAGAAGAAACTAGCAAGAAAACGTTTTGGCCTCCATCTCTCTTCTTGTCTCTTGAGTGAGCTTCTCCTTGTGCATTCTGGGTGTGTTTGGCGCAGCATCTTGAGCAAGTCCCCCTACCACACGATTCTTGACATGGCATCAAAGCCATGCCACTGAGAGAGGCTGATTTCGAAGGCTGAAGTAAAGGGGAAGAAGCAAGGTTCGAGCAAGCAAGCCACGGGTAAGAAGCTATTCCATCCTTCCACTCTCTCTCTCTTAGATAGTGCCTGTGGAGGCACCGGAAGCAGGGTCGAGCAAAAATCTCAGATTGCTGTGAGATTTGGTGTGTGAGCAGAGCACTGTATATTCTACAAATTGGCCCTTTAGGGCTTTTCCACAGTTATTTTGGGCATATGAGGCGGTTTCAGGCCCCGTTTTATAGCCGCAAGGTTGCGGACAACAATTTCAAGGTACACTGTGATTTCGGCTAGAAATGGATATGGAAGAAAGGAAGAACCTAGGGGTTGTGTAAAAGCTTGGGGATATATAGAAGATATTGATGATTGAGTAGCTACAGCTATGTGATCATAGAAGATGTTGGTGATATATAGCTATAGCTATGTGGGCATATGAGGGATTAAATGAGAAGATTTTATGAAGTGAAGGTAAGAGAGTGACTAAAATAGAAGCATTTCTTGTCCTCATTAAGGCATTGAGCTTTTCTTCAAATAGACTAAGCATTAAGACTTCTTCAGTATCTTTTTCAAAGTTTCGAGAGTGCCTCATGGCTCAAATTTTTTTCATGATTTCACTATTTTGTGAATCCAACATGCTCATAAGTGTATTTTATTTTTTCAAAGACATAGCTAGTTTTCTAGCCCAATTATTCCAATTTGCAAGAAAATCACTTGTAGCAATACTATGAGAAGTGGTCCACTTTACCCTTAAAAGATATGAGGAACTAGGAAGGAACCAATGGAAAGAATCACCCTTCCTATAAAGAATGCCTAAGCTAGTTGAGCTAATAAATTATCTATTTCATTGCTTGAACAAATGATTTAGCTCTCATGGTTCCTCTATTTTAATTTCATTTGCATTACTAAATATAAAATAATCTCAAGTACAATTAGGCTACATGTGTAGGAATACTTTGGCTTTGCTAAGCCACTCTTGGAATAATAAAGCCCAAGGTTGGCTCTTTGTAAGCCTTTTCAATATAGCAAAAGAGAATTTCACCACCTTGGTTCTTAAGGGCTCAAGACTACCACTCTCTACAAACTTAAAAGCAATAATATATTCCCAAGCCATGGAGCTCTAGCCTCATTTATTGCCTAACTGAAGGTAATGCTTAAAAAGGATCCCCATCTCGATCTAGTTATTAACAATTGAGAAACGAAAAATCATGGCACAAAATATCATTATAAGAATGAGGACATACCTCAATAGGGTCAATCTGCTTGCAAGCCCATAATAAATCTTCTTCTTGATCTTTCATCTAATTCTAAGATATTGATTATTGCTATAAGAAATTAGCAAATAAGGTACAATGTGACTACATCTAGGGATAAGCCATGCATAGGATTTGGTTGTATTGGAGGGTCGCATAAGGATTGAATATTTGTGAAGCTCTTTCAAAGAATAGCATATATGTAGCGATGTCAAGTACCACATTTCCTTGGCCCAATGGGCTAGCAATGTACAATTCCTCCTCTATGAGAAGTTTATTCAACATAGGCTGATCTAGGAATGGTTTAGATAATTCAATATTTAGTACATTTGTAAGTACCTTAGGAGGTTGGTTTTATGTGCATTGGACCATTCATGGAATTCCACACATAACTCAACTTTCCTCAGCCAAGGTTTTAGTTGAGCACATATTTTTGTGACTAAAGCCCATATAGTTTACTAGTTTCCTCAACTTTAGCCCATATATGGTGGAAGGAAGGGATCAATTTTCTTTTCATTCCAATGCATGTAGGGCGTCCATTTCACTAATACAATTATCAAGGTGGAAGGAAGGGATCAAGCGAAGCTCCTCAACTTTAGCTTTTGGTATATACCATATAAGTATATGTGTTGTTTCTAGGTAGCAGTTATAAATGTGTTCTTGCTCATCCCATGTTAATAGCTAGTGTAGGAATTCCTCATATTCCTTTGGTGAATAGCCAAGATCAACATGCACTATTATGTATATGTGTTGTTTCTAGGTAGTAGTTATAAATGTGTTCTTGTTCATCCCATGTTAATAACTAGTGTAGGAATTCCTCATATTCCTTTGGTGAATAGCCAAGATCAACATGCACTATTGTGTATGCCAACAATTTTATATATTTTTTGATTTCATTGTAGCACTCCATTACTAATCAATTCTCATCTTGTGCATTTTGTTTTACATCATCCGTGAGAGATATTTATGTCAATTTGGGCTTCAAGTTTGTCTTTTCAACATGGAGGTACACCATGAATGTTGTAAAAATCCTTGTGAATTTAATACATTCCACCTTTCTTCTTTTTACTCGCAATCAAGTCAATCTCTCTCTCTCTCTCTCTCTCTCTCTCTCTCTCTCTCTCTCTCTCTCTCTCTCTCTCTCTCTCTCTCTTCTCTCTCTCTCTCTCTCTATGTGAATGATCTTTCTAATGTTCTACAAGATGGTTAATTAGACTAGACTATGTTTCGAAAACCACATTATAAATCACATAATCCAAATCTTAATTCAATCACTAGAAATAAAATTTCACTATCTGTGCATGTTTATACCTCTCCTTATCCCTAATACGAAGTGTATAATAAACTTTGTGGGCAACATGTCTTGGTCTTGGCAATGGAACCAAAACATTTTGTTGTGTGAGCTCAACATCACAATCATTGGACAGATCCTTATTTTTTTAAGGGTTTTGATGTTGGGGGTAAATGCACATGTGCCTAGCCACCCGTGTATTAATTACACTGACAATACCCGCATACTTGCACACATTTACACTACATGTGGAAGGTGCTTGAAGGCGCCTATCACTATCACTTCATTATCTATTCTTTCAGTGACAATTGAATAAAGGGAAGGCTGGTCACAGATTGTGACAGTTGGAGTTTCCACATCTCTCTCTCTCTCTCTCTCTCTCTCTCTCTCTCTCTCTCTCTCTCTCTCTCTCTCTCTCTCTCTCTCCTTCCACCATAGCTCTTGCTTTCGCTCCATGTCTCCACTTCAGGGCTCACTTCCCTTGAATTGGTATCAGAGCCATTGCACCAGCATTGAGGAACTCTGGGCCCCTTCAGTTTACTTCAGCCCAAGAAAAGCTTCAGCTTGAAGGTTCTTTCTCAGTTTCTCCCTCCACTTGAGGCTTATTCTAGAGCTTTGAGACCATTGCCCAAGCCTTTGAAAGTGCTTAGTAGCACTCATGAACACTAGTAGGACTAGCAAAAAAAAAGTGTGATTTGCACTAGTTTGTTGGTCTACATCCCTGCTTCGCCCAGTCACTCCTCTAGCTCCCGTGTTGTCATTGGACACTTGAGAATTCACTTGACATTGTATTCAACACTCTAGGATTGAGTTAGGCATCATTTGAAGCTCCCAACATCAGCTATTTATAGTTTGTGACAATTTGCTATCATACAATTCACGATAGCACTTCATTCATTGTCTGGAGGTCACTTATGCTTCTTGGGATATCTATTTGATGCCTGATCATCTAGGGATGTTATGCCAATGTATTAGAATGCTATGGGACTAAATTAAGCACTCTTTTGCTCAATTTTACGGAGGTTTTTTACTATTGTAATAACTAGGGCTGAAGCTTATGTTATCAATGAAAGCATATGCCTATTGCTCTTGGGTGCTTACAAATTATTTGGGGTGATGTACCAATGCTTATGGCTCACATTACATGCTTAGTTATGCTCCTAGCTTGCTTTTGAAGTAAGGTTGCTTATGGTTCATATTACATGCTTAGTTATGCTCCTAGCTTGCTTTTGAAGTAAGGTTGGAGCTTTGAATCTTGGCATTACATTCACTATTATGTATGATTATTTTATGCTCTAGTAAGAGCTTTGCAAGTTACTTAGGTGGAATTCTCCCGGATATATGCTACTTGCATGATGTTTTGAGCTTTGTTTGCTAATCTAGCATTTGAATTTTTTGTTCAAGAAAATGGGAGCTACTACTTAACACTTGCATGTTACATTGAACATTTGGTAATGCAATTGAGCTTAAGGGCCTTACAGTGAGACTGTGGGACTTAATGACATGTACATGCTCTTGTTATGCTTTATGTATGTAGTTGATGCTTAATGGGCTGATCTAACACTGCTTTTGGGCTGTCATCTATCTTTGTCATGATATTGTTAGTGATGTATGCATCTTGGTTGGCTATGTATTGAGCTTCCATTACAATGCTCAGTCCATTGTACCTTTAGTTGGTCTCTTCTATTACCTGTACTGAGACCCACTCTATGCATGATGGTTATGCCTATGGGATGTATCTAAGTCTAACACACTAATCCTTTGACATTACTTGGTGCCAGTCGCATCTTCACTCACTACTTGTTGGAGCTATTCCCTTGTAGTTGCAGTTTGTCTTATATAAGCGATTGCCCCTTTTTTGCATTGATTTCTTATTGATGTACTTCATCTTGAGCATGCTATATAATTGTAGTTTACCACATTGTTTATGCAAGCAATTACTTTCATTTGATAATTCTTTGCATTGAATTTGTGGCCAATTCTTTATTTGGTCAGTACCCCTTGTTTTTGGCTTGATTTAGCAATGGTTCTAGGGCTGTTTACAATAACTACAGTAGCTTGCTTTGAAAGTTTGTGTACTTGTTTGCCTTTATTATGGATGGTGGCTCAAGTGATAGTGCTCTCTTTAATATTGACAAGTTGGATGGCACCAACTATAGCTATTGGAAGGCCCAAATTTGGCAAGTTTTAGCATATGAACTATCTCATAGTAAGTCCCATGGCTATAAGTTCTCATTGACTTGTCACTTCACTGTGGGAAAGAAGGGCATATTCAGCCATATTGCTATAAGATGTGCAAGGACAAGTGCAAAGAAAAGGGAAAGGGTAAAGTACATGACAACAATGATAATCACACCATTGTCCCTAGCAAGTTAGGAGTTAAGATTGAAGAGATTAATGTTGTGCAGACTAATTCTGATGATGATTTTGTACTTGCAGCTTCTTCTCTTGATATTTCATAGCTGACTGAAGCCTTGTCTAGGTATACTCAGTGTTGGCTAACAGATTCAGGGACTTCCTTTCATGTGACTCCTCATACAGAGTGATTTTACTCCTATCGTAGAATGACTAGATCTATTTGTTTGGGTAATGACTTGGAATTAAAGATAGTTGATATTGGTCATGTCCATGGTTCAGGTTGCATGTTTACTCTTCATGATGTATTTCATATATTAGATCTCATGAATAGCATTATCTCTACTAGTACTTTGGATGATGCAGGTATATAGTTTCTTTTAGCGATTTCTCATGCAAAATTGCCCATGGGAATCTTGTCATTACATGTGGTGCTAAGTCCAATACTCTCTACCCCTTGCTTGTATCTAGTCAGTTGACCATATTTTGGTAGCGGATGTAGTTTCACATGTATCTCTGTGGCATCCTCACCTTGTGCATATGTCCTTGAAAATTCTTACCCGTTTGTAGTATCTTCTGCCCATTCACTATAAATTCTTTGAGTCTTGGGATCATTGTTTATATCGCAGGTAGACACACAATATGCATAAAAAGTCTAGTACAGCACACATGGGTAAGCCTTTGGCTCTTGTTCATTCAGATGTATGTGGTCCCATGCCCTGCAAGTCATTAGGTGGCATGAAGTATTTTGTTACCTTCATTAATGACTATATACATAATGTCTGGGCATATGCTATTAAGCAAAAATTAAAAGTCTCAGCTACATTTCAGTGTTGGCTTGTTTTGGTTAAGAAGCAACCTATGTATAGGCTGAAATGCCTAAGATCATATAATGGGGGTGAGTATGTCTCTAAAGCCCTTGAGAAATTTTGTGACAAGGAGGGTATTAAGCGTTAGTTGGCCGCCCCATATACCCCACCCCAGAATGGTACGGCTAAGTGCATCAATAGGATAATTCAGGAGCAAGTTCGCAGTATGCTTAGCCAGACAGGCTTACCACAACATTTTTGGACTGAGGCAGTTACTACTATTGTACACTTGATAAATTAGTCCCCACGTACTGCTCTTAACTATCAAATTGCAGAGCAGGTATTGTGGAAAACCTCCCTCATATGCTCATTTATGTGTCTTTGGTTGTGAGGCTTTATGCCATGTACCCAAGGATAAGCACAATAAGTTGGATCCTAAGTCTAGGAAATGCATCTTTCTTGATTACAGAGATGGAGATGGGCTATTTCCCTATGGGATCCATAGGCTCAGAAGGTTGTCTGTAGCCATGATGTTGTTTTCTATGAGAAGAAAATGCATAAGTAACCTAAGCATATTGCTGAGGTATGCACAGTGATATTTCAAAAAAGGAGTCTCCTACTACTAATATATGGCCACCTAGACAACCTACAATGGCAATAGTAGTAGCTAATGCCCTAGTGGCCCAGGTCCTTGATGCTCCACATGGTGTATAGGCCCCACTACCAGCTTTGAGGTGGTCTACTAGATATAGATGCCATCCTACATGGTTTGAGACCTCTATGGATTATGTTACAATGATAGATGCTAGTAAGCCTCTTACTTATGATGAGACCCTACACAAATGTGATAGTCACTCTTCAAAAGAGGCTATGCAATTAGAGTATGACCCACTATAGAATAATCATACGTGGAATTTGGTTTGTTTGCCTTGTGGAAAGTGTGTTTAATCATGTAAGTGGATGGACAAATTGAAAAGTATCATTGGACAAGCCAAATAGGGATATAAGGCCAGATTGGTTGCTAAGGGCTTCAAGTAGGAACATGAAGTATTTTCTCATGTTGTGAAGATGACTATCCTACAGTTGGTACTGGTTTTGGTTGCTTAACTTAACTTGGATCTTTATCAGATGGATATCAAGACTAAGACTATTTTTCTTCATGGGTGTGTTTATACACAAAGAAGGCTCGTGATGGCAATCTTATGCTTTTGATCCTCTATGCCTCCTTTTCTTTTGAGATAGTAGAGTTCATTTTGTGGTTCTCCCCTCCTATTTGGCTGAAACCTTCAAAATGAGTGGTTTCATTTGTAGGATGTTAAGCCTATTGTTTGTCCATTACCTTCTCATGTGAAGGTTAGTCAGATCGATTATCCATAGTCTGATGAGAAGAAGGCCAGGACGGCCAAGATTTCTTATGCATCCATAGTGGTTAGTTTGATGTATGCCATGATAGCCACTCGTCCTCATGACATAGCATTTGCAATGGGAGTTGTGGCATGCTATATGGATATACGTGGCAAACAACATTGAGATGTTGTCAAGGTTATCATGAGATACCTAAAGGGCACAACAACTATGTACATATGTTATGGTGGCCAGGATACAGGAGTCATGGGGTACACTGACTCTGATTATGCAAGACATGTAGACAGTAGGAAGTCCACCTCTAGCTATATTTTCACTTTTTCTAGAAGTGCTATTTCTTGGATGTCCAGGGTGTAGGAATACATGGCCCTATCTACTATAAAGGCAGAGTATGTTGTAACCACTGAGGCTTGCATGTAAGTTCTCTTGTTAGGCTATCTAGTGGCAAACCTTGGCATTGCTGATATGGTCCCTACACTCCATTCAGACTTCATGAGTGCTATTTAGTTGGCCAAGAATCCAGTCTTCCATGCGAAGATGAAGCACATTGAGGTGCATTACCACTTTATCCGAGATGTCATTAAGGACAAGTCCATTGAGCTTTTCAAGATCTCAACTGACCAAAATCTTGCAGATTTTCTTACTAAAAGTCTCTTAGCAGATCATTTTTCCTTCCTTGAGAAGTTGATGGATGTTTAATGAGATGACATCTTTCCTTCTCAGCCTGTTGTACTTATGTACATTTGTACTTTGTCACTTTTTTCTTGCTCTCTCCTCAATAGGGGCACATTTACCTTTAAGTGGGAGGTTATTGTGGGTAAAGGCACCTATGCCTAGCCACCCATGTATTAGTGACACTGGCAGTACCTGCATACCCGCGCACTTGTACAAGGCACCCATCACTGTCACTTAATTTTTTATTCTTTCAACGATATTTCAATAAAGGGAAGGCCGGTCACACATCGTGACAGTTCGAGTTCCCGCATCTTGTGTGTGTCTCTCTCTTACTCTTTCTCCTTCCACCATAGCTCTTGCTCTCACTCCTTGCTTCCACTTTAGGGCTCACCCCCCTTCATTTGACCCATGAAGCATGCATGTATCTCTCACATAGCCTACTCACATGCTCACATGAACATAAACAAATCGATACAATATAATGAACACACTTACTCTTGCTCCTTCCACCATAGCTCTTGCTCTCACTCCTTGCTTCCACTTTAGGGCTCACCCCCCTTCATTTGACCCATGAAGCATGCATGTATCTCTCACATAGCCTACTCACATGCTCACATGAACATAAACAAATCGATACAATATAATGAACACACTTACTAACACTCACCATATTGTAGTCATTCACATCAGCAAGCTATGTTCAATGATATATGCATGTACTCACTCCCTTATCCCCTAGCTTCTATTTTCATCCACTTGCTTGAGCGGAGTTGATGCCACAAAACGAGAGGAGATGAAGAGATAGAGAAGAGATTCATGTTACACTTCTCTCACTCCCTCACAAACTCAACACCACATACTCTAGCTCATGCAATCAAATCACCACAAAGAGATGGAGATGAAGAGGAAAGAAGATAATGAATGAAGCGTCACTATCCACAAGTCCCTCACTCCACATACAGTCACCTTCACTCTCACGCACTTGGATAATAGAGTAGTAAGAGAGATAAGAGCGTACACCATTCTTTCTCATCTTGTTTATACATGATGTTTAAGATTAAGGTTTTCTTGGGCATTTAGCATTTCTTTATGCCCACATGACCAGTCATCCCTTATTACATGCTTCTTCTAAGGTGAAATAGAATAGAACTTCCTTATTTTTTCCCTAGGATTCTACTACTCAAAAATGCAAATAGCATGGGATCAAACCCCCCATTCTTGAATCTACAAAACTAATAATGTAAGTAATACAACCACTTTGTGATTTACAAAACAATGGTGTTACTACTTTTTGCACATTGCTAATGGTGATCCTTGGATTGTCGTGGTGCAATGGCAAAAATATAATACATTTCTAGTGTGCTTTGCATGATTTAAGCAATAGTTTCTTTTTTGTGTTGCTTCTTGCGATTAATAGAGACTACCACTAAAGCAAGTTCCTTGAGTTGTGATGGGAGGTGGAGGTCTGTGTGATAGGTGCAATACCCTTGACTATGTGGTGTGAGATTTGTGGTGACTGAGCTACCCTTATTGGCATTCTGTCAAAACCTCATAAATTCACACTAGCTCTATACAACACATCTTGATTCCTCCAAATGTAGTATAACTAGCAATATCAGGGAGCAAAGGAGATGGGGAGAAGAAGAGAGTGGAGGAGAAAGCGAGGCCTAGTAGGACAAGAAGGGGAAACAAAGGAAGAAGACAATAGAAGAGATGCGAAGAGGTGCTAGAAAAGACACCCAAATATAATGAGAGATAGAGAGACTGTGTGTGTATGTGTGTGTGTGCATAGGTTGAATGACCATGTGATGACACCCAAATATAATGAGAGAGAGTGAATGTGTGTGTATGTGTGCACATGCACATATGCATCCACGTGTGTGTGGGTTAAACAACCATTTGACAATAACATAGGTCACCTTGTCAGGACCACAAGTGAAGCTCCACATGTCAGGCTTATAAGTGATCCTCTAGCTATGTGTGAGATTGTATAACTACAAGTGCTCAATATGAGAGAAGAAAGAGGACGAAGTGTGGCATAGAAGAAGGATAAGGGTGAGAATAAAAGAAAAATAGGGATAAAGAAGATATTCAAGAAGAAAAGGGAGGTTGTACATTAGGGGCGCACTAAGGAGGAAGAAGGAGAGGTGATACGTTGTTAAAAAAATAAAGAACACCCGCCTCCTTGGTGTAAAAATTACATGGCACAGGGAACAAAATCTGAGAAAGAGATAGAGATTACACAAAAGATAAGAGGAGAATTAAAAATTTTCTTTAGCTCCAAACAACTGATACAAAGATGGCTCTATCCACCCGTGCGCTTCCACTGTGAGTTTTGAAGAGCTTAAGGCTAGCTGGAATAGCTCTCACAGGGCAAAATATAGATGATTGCTGTGAAGGGGCTTAGCTTTTATAGCTTGTGAAGGGGGTCATGATGGATGACCTTCCATATGCACTTGTGTTTGTTGACCTTTCATGTGCTCATGTGTCTGTTGACCTTCCATATGCACATGTGTCTATTGACCTTCCATGTGCTCATGTGTTTGTTGTCCTTCCATATTCATGTGTCTGTTGACCTTCTATGTGTACTCCACTAGTTGGCTAGGGAATATTCCCTTTACCGTTGGTTGGCTGGGGAATACTCCCTTTACCTTTGGCTAGGGCCCCTGATAACTCCTTACCCCATAACTCGATGCAATGTGCCTCGAGTTGCTACTAGCTTAACTACTCTGTCTAACCCAAAGTTTAGACCCACAATGGTCACCTTTTTGCCATCCGGTCACATAGACCTTATCTGACATACGAGTTAGGACTCAACCAATATCTAGGCTCACATATGGCTTGTCCTCATAATGGGGGCCTTACAACTTTGAGCACCATGGATCATTGGTGGTACCTTATGAGGGTGGGGCATTGAGCATATCTAACACCCCTCCCCCCCCCCCCCCCCCCCTCAATGTCCACCCACATGAACTATCTCCTTGGCCCAATGCCGAGTCTTTGAATATGAACTTGAAGTAGATCCTTCATAAGTGCTTTGGTGACGATATCCCCTCCATTCTCCTCTGTTGGACAGTAGACTAGTTCCACTATCCCATCCTCAATCAAATCACGCACATAGTGATACTGGATCTCTATATGTTTGGTGCACGCATGAAACACTGGATTTTTGGCAATGGCGATGCAACTTTGATTGTCGCATCTCAACACAGTTGGTTCTTCATCTTGCACTCCCATATGCCATAGGATCCTTCTCAACCTTACTGCTTCACATGCAACAAAACAAGCTACCTTGTACTTTGCTTCGGTAGAAGACAATGCCACTGTTGGCTGCTTCTTACTAATCCAAGAGAAAATTCCTAAACACAAAGAGAAACAATAACCAAAAACGGACTTCTTGGAATAACTATTTCCTACCCAATTCGAGTCACAGTTCCCAACAAAAGAAGTTCCGGAACTGTATGTGATACCATAGTCAAGAGTTTCCTTCAAGTATCTGAGCACCCACATCCAAGCTTTTCAATGACTCTCATGAGGTTTGTTTGAGAACTTGCTCAAAACACCAACAACATAACTGATATCTGGTCTGGTGTTACACAAGCAGATTAGCCAACCTCCTTTACCTCCCAATGTCTGCGAGTGCTGATGTATCCTCAACGATGGATAACTTTGCATTCACCTCCATAGGTGTAGCTATCTACTTGCACTCAGTAATGACAAATGCCTTCAGGATCTCCCATGCATACTTCTTATGAGAGATGAAGATCTTTCTTGGCTCTTGCCAGACTTCAATCCCCAAACAATAGTGCAGCAAGCCCAAGTCTATCATTCAAAGACATTCGAGTTTGGTTGATCATATCTTCATAGTCACCTATAATAAGAAGGCCGTCCACATATAGGACAATCACTACAGACTTTTCACCATCCCTGTAAACATAAAAGTTAGTATCTGGGGCACATCTTTTGAAGTTTAAGTATAAAAAGAACTTATCTATTCGCTGCTGGTACCATGCTTTGGGGGACTTGTTTTAGCCCATGCAATGCCTTCTTCAACTTACACACTTTGTTCTCAGAATGGGGGACCTCAAACCCTTGTGGCTAAGCCACATACACCTCCTCCTTGAGGTCACCATTTAAGAATGCTAACTTAACATCCATTTGGTAAATTGACCACTGCTTGTGGGTGGCAACTGCAAGTATTGTGTGAATAGTGGTCATTCTAGCAATTGGGACAAATGACTCTTGAAAATCAAACCCTTCAACTTGTGAATGTCCCTGTGCAACTAGTCTAGCTTTGTATTTTTCTAAGGTGCCATCAACCTTGTACTTTACCTTCCAGATCCACTTGGTGCCAATAACCTTCCGCTTTGCTGGTCGATCCACTAACTCTTCCAAGTGTCATTCCTTATTATTTTGTCATACTTGGCTTGCATAGCTACCTTCCATGCTGGATCTGCAAATGCTTCTTCTAAGTCAGTTGGGTCCTTTACTTCTCTCATAACCTCAGCCATCAAGGCCATATTGATAATGTGAGCATAAGCCCTCCTTTGCTCCTCTATTTTTTGAGATGTCCTTGGTCCACTGTCTGCCTTCTCCTCAACAGATGCAGACATAGGATTATTGTGGTCATAAAGTTGCTTCACCCAACATGGCAATGGCTTTTCCGGTGGGGTGATGTCACATTGGTGAACTTTTTCCTCATCATATGAAGATTATGCTTCCTTCTCCTTAAGGATAGGAACAACTCTCAGGATAGGTTCATAGTGGACTACATCTTCACTTGATGATAAAGTGGAAGAACTTGCCTTCTCCTCCTCCACTATATGTGGCTGCTCCTTGAACACCACATCACGACTCGTGATGATCTTCTTTGCCTCTTGGTCATATAAACTGTAAGCCTTTTGCTCATCACTATAACCCAAGAAGATACATTTTCTGCCTTATTTCTCTTCTCATATGGAACATGTGCATAACATTCACATCCAAAATTTTTGAAATGTGAGATAGATGGTTTCTTACCAGTGTAAGCCTCATGAGGTGTTTTTTCCTTGCGAGCCTTTGTGTAGCTCCGATTTAGAATGTAGACTGTAGTATTAATAGCTTCAACCCAAAAATAGTTAGGCAATCCCTTGCCCTTTAGCATGCATCTTGCCATCTCCACAATGGTGCGATTCCTGTGTTTCACAATACCATTCTGCTGAGATGTGTGAGGAGTTGTGATGCTTGATCCTTTTGCTCTTACAAATGTCTTCAAACTCCTTTGAGTTGAACTCATTACCACCATATGTTCTGAATTTCTTCACACTTTTCTTTGTTTCATTCTCAACAAGTTTTAGCCATTATTTAAACTTAGCAAAAGCTTGAGCCTTATCACAAAGGAAGTACACCCACATCGTCCTACTGTAGTCATCAACAATCAACATAAAATAAGAAGATCCCCCCAAGGCCTGTGTAGGCATCTTACCACACAAGTCAGCATGTACCAACTCTAGAGGAGCCTGTGCTCTATTCTTGCTTTCTTGTGGAAATGCCTTTCTTTGTTGCTTGCCCGTCATACAAGCTTCACATGGTTCCTTCAATTTAGTCACTATAGGTAGGTGAGCAACCATACCTTGCTTATGCATCTCCTTCAACATTGCAAATCCGATGTGTCCAAACCTTTCATGCCAAATCTTACTTGTGCCCACTCTAGTGGTGGCTATAAGAGTACTTAGCTCATACAGGTTGTTCCTTCTTTCTCCTTTGCCAACAACTTTGCCAGCACTATCAAGAATTTTTGCACATTTCTTCTTGAACCTCACTTCATGACCAAGATTAGTCATGGCAATAACTAATAACATATTTCTCCTCATTTCAGGAACATACAACACATTTTAAAGCTTGTTGACTTCACCATTTGCAGCAACAAAAGAAATAGTACATGTGCTCGGAGCAGGGCATTTTGCATCATTTTCAACCATCACAGTGATGGATTCTTGTAGAGGCTGCATAGAACTGTATAGACCATTCTTGTTGGTCGGGAGGCCCCACTATCCAACACCCATGAGTCAGTGGTAGATTCCTCTTGTGTGCCGAGGAGTACACTTCCTCAATGGCTGCCATGAATAACTCTAACTCTTCTTTAGGTGTATTGATTGTCTCTTTCCCTTTACTTTTAAGGGTACCATTCTTTTCATCTGCCTTCTTGACATGGCAATCTGTGATTGCATGTCCTTTCTTCTTGTAGTAAAAGCACTCTCCTTGAAACTTCTTCTTACTGCTCTTCTTCTTTTTGTCACCATCATTTTTTGTGGAGGAACCACCTTTGCCTTTTGCATTGGCAAAGAATGCAACATCTCCATTGTTGCTTCCTTCTCGAGCTTTAAGCCTCAACTCCTCCATCAATAATGCACAAAACTCCTCAAAAGTCAAAGCTTGAGGTTTCACCTACGTACTAAGGGCAGTTACTAGTCCATCAAACTTTTGTGAACAAATCCGAAGACACCTCCGAGCTAACTCCTCACTAGTTTTTTGTATCCCAGCGCTAGCCATCAAGTTGCGTAGATTCTTAATTCGAGTTATGAATGCTTCAGCCGTCTCTTGTTCACAGCAAACTTCTCCATTGCTAGTTCATTCTCCAAGTTTTGAATCCTTGTTTGGTTTCACGTTTTATACTGACTCCTCAGTACATTCCAAGCCTATGATGCTTTGGTTGTATGCTGAATCAAAGTCAAAACACTATAAGAATAGCTTGTAACTAAGGCACACAATGCATCTGCATTCCTTCGTATCCAAGCTCGTAGAAGATTTGCATTCAGAGGAATCATCACACTAGAATTTGATGGGTCTGAGGTAGGCTGTGGTTCTACGTCAGCACAGTCTCCAAAAGTTCATAAGAATCAAGGATAGTTATAATTTTGAACTTCCACAAGGTGTAGTTTGTACTATCTAACTTGCCTTCATTGAAGGTTGGTGGACAAATCCTCAGTCTTTGAATAGCTGGTACAACATCACCACCTCCTGTATAGCTTCGTGATGCACCAGAATTGCTTTCAGATGTCGACATAGTTTCTCTTTGCTATTGAAGCCTTTATCTCTTGCATACTCTTCGATCCCTAGAGCCCCTAGGCTTTGATACCATGTAAAAATTACACAGCACAGTGAATAGAATCTAAGAAAGAGATAGAGAATACACAACAAATAAGAGGAGAATTAAAAAAATTCTTTAGCTCCAAACAACTTATACAAAGATCATGCTCTGTTCACCCAGGCACTTCCACTCTGTGAAGCTTAGATGTCGATCTAGATAGAAGATAGGTGAAGAGCTTAAGGCTAGCTGGAACAACTTTGACTGCTAGATGATTGATGGCTGTGAAGGGGTTTAGCTTTTATAGCCTATGAAGCGGGTCATGATGGATGACCTTCCATATGCACCTGTGTTTGTTGACCTTCCATGCGCCCATGTGTCTGTTGACCTTCCATATGCAAATGTGTCTATTGACCTTCCGTGTGCACCTCCACTAGTTGGCTAGGGAATATTCTATTTACCTTTGGCTAGGGCCCCTGATTACTCCCTTACCCCACAACTCGATGCAATGTGCCTCGAGTTGCTACTAGCTGAACTACTCCGTCTAAGCCAAAGATTAGAACCACAACGGTCACCTTTTTGCCATCCGGTCAGATAGACCTCATATGACATACCAGTCAGGGGCTTCTCCTCATAATGGGAGCCTTACAACTTTGAGCACCATGGATCATTGGTGGCACCTTATAAGGGTGAGGCATTGAGCATATCTAACACTTGGACCTTCCATCTCCTTAGACCCTCCCATCAAGACACGTCAATAATAGAAAAATCAATAATGATAACATATATTATGTAAATTTGTATTTTAACTAGTTATTATATAATTAATTTATCATTCAAGTTGGTTATAGCTACATTAATTTGTAATCCAAACTAGTTATAGTTAATTTATTTATTGGTTTGATTTACTTCATAGAGCAATCGGCATTTGTATTTCGAGTCAATGTAATTTCCACATTTCATCCATTGTCATGACCACAAGCTTGACTATAGTAAAATAGTAAAGAAAAGCAAAGAAGAGCATATAGCTTCTCAAAAGATGGGAAATATTACCTTCCCCCTTAACTATAAAACAATGAAGAGACCTATACAAGCACTTCGACATGCGCGGTTTGTGGAGCATGTTCATATGCAGTTTTGTTTTATTGTTTTGCTTTATTAAGATTATAAGTTAGTTCTGAACCAAAAAATAGTGAAATGGCAAAGCCCTTACATCTTAGACTTCAACTAAGCAACTTCCTAGGTTTAGGGTTTATATTTTGCAATGTGCTCATCATCAAGACAACATGCCAAGCATTATGACAAGTTTTCAGCCAAATTTGATGAGCTTCAAAAACTTGCTAGACTTCTTGTTTATTTCATGTGTAGTGTGAACTTGGACATGTATTGACTTTGCCTAGACATGCTTAAAAGCACATTCAACTCAAGCAAGATTAATGTGAATCCATTTCCCAAACTATAGGAAGGCATTTGAGAAAGAGATGGTATACATATAAAACCCATTTACTAAAGCTGACTGCATGCATGTGTCTCACCAGTTTTGTAACCTGGTCACGTTACACGTACATGGCATGGCGCATGAGGTACGCATTGCTCGCATAATACCAAGAACACCCCGCGAAGAGCTTCCCAGCGGTGACTCTGCGGATTTAAGCGCTGAAAGCGCACGCTGATGGCCACCCCGTTAGGAGGCCCCCAACAGATCATGTCCGGGAGACCCACTCCTTCATACTGGTTGCAAGTGAGGCCCCGCCTGGTTTCTAACGGACCTCGTAAGGGAGCGCTCTCTCTCTCTCTCTCTCTCTCTCTCTCTCTCTCTCTCTCTCTGTCTGTGGCATTCATATGCCATTGTAATCCCTCTGCTCATATCAGCTTTGCGCGCAAGGATAGCTTTCCTATCGTATGATCGATGTCGTCTCTCAGGATTTTGTGAATTTGGTGAAGCCGCCGCCAACCAGAATACCATTCTCAGTACCTGACTCAAGTTAAAGCTCTCTCTGATATTTAATCTCCTTCTTACCTCTCTCAGTTTGCCCTCAAATTATCTGTCAGATTACACGCCATGTGGGCGGTCAAATGGGCAGGCAATCTGGTACGGCGAGACATTTTCCCATCTTGATTGACCCGGTTTTCTACCATGATTTTATATCAATTGTTTGAATAGAAACGGGATGCAATGCATCAGTTTTGTATGTGGCAGTGCAATTTTATCTTAATTGACTGCATTGGCTTTAAATTATCTTGATTTGGTTGATACCTGATTTTATGGAGACGAGTAGTACCTGAGTTTGAATCAATTAGCATCTGATTTGATTTTATTATATTGATTTCGTATCCGTTGATACCTGATTTTATATCAACTAGTGCCTGATTTGTAATGGAGACGAAATTGACATGAATTCTGACAACTAGTAACGCTTGGACCTTAACAGCTGATTACAAGGAGAATAGGCCTGTGTTGAAAGATGTTGGCAATTCAGAAGGAAAGGGAAAAGATAAGGGCTCAGAGGGTCTTAGACAAAGTGAAGAAATAATGTCTGTCAGCAAATCGATTTCAGAAGAGGGTAAACAAGGCCGCACCTCGGCAGAACGTGCTTCGAAAGTGATCCGATTGAAAGCATTGTTGCAGAGAGGAGAAGCTTATGATTGCCATAGCCAGCCTATAAGCGGCTCTGTGCTGTACAGGGACAGTGCTGAATTGGGTCAGAAAGAAGACAAAGGAGGTCAAAAAGAGGAAGAGCAGCCACAAATGGGTTGCCATAGCCAACATCCTCCAGGGAAGAGAAGTTCTGGGTTGCCCAGAGTAAATAACCAAGGGACTCCCTTTAATCCAGGATCCTCATCAGGATCAGTGTTTTCTTTCAAGGCCTTACAGAAATCAGATGAGCCTATTATTCAGGGTGAAAAGGACCAGCCTTCTGCATCACACAGAGCATTGCAGGAAGAAAGCAACTTAGATGTGATGTCAGAAAGGTTCTATACAATCGATCGAAAACCCAGCAATAGTCTGCAGTTAGTGTCAATTGGGGCTATGGTCCCCAAGAGCTTCTCCATGCAAGAGAGAGTGGACAAGAAGCCTTCTGCTGCATTGCCCCCCAACAGCTTCAGTTTTCCAGGACACCCACAGAGCTCTCATGGAAGTCTGCATCTGAATGAAGCTGACAATGGGTTGTCTAAAGGCTTCTGTCTGCAGGTAGGAGAGATCAAGTCGTGTGGCAAGGCAGTTATTATGTTTCCAAACCCTACATTTGATGATCATTGTATAAATGATCAGAGTGATGGGTATGATCATGTCGATAACGATGAGTCCATGTCTGATCATTACATAAATTATCACAAAGATCATGTCTGTAACGAGGGATCCATGAGAGCACATATGAGAGCTTCTCCTAAATTACCCTCACCATCCCCTTCACCAGCTCGTCCCCCTCACATTGAGTTACCAATTGAGCAACTAACTGAACATGCTGCCTCTCCTCCTTCCTCACCTTCTGCTTCTCCTAGTCTTCCTCCCATAAATTTGCAGGTGCCCAAAAGAACTGCCCCTGTTGCAGTCAAAGCCTTAACTCATCAGAGCAGATTAAAGGCTGCTTCTTCTGCCAAGAAGCAAAACTGGCTTGGCAGAGGCCTCTCTCTGCAGCAAGCCCCTTCGCCCACCGTCATACGAAGGCTCCCTCGGTACAAAGACGCAGACTGCAGAGAACACAGCTTCCTTCCCACAAGCGAGGAGGGTGAAGACCACAACGGCAAACAGAGCACTTGCATAAATGCAACGTCATTGCAGGCCACAGCAACAGGTGATAATGAGGTGGCAACAAGTGATGTTGGTGAGGAAGGGCAAGGAGCTAGTAAGATGGCCTGTAGAAAGAGGTGGTCATCATCTAGGAGCCTTTCCAGTGATGTGGGCGAGGCTTCTGATGCAAGAAGGTGCTCTTCTTCAGGTCTCTCTCTCTCTCTCTCTCTCTCTCTCTCTC
The DNA here is from genome assembly GCF_053477565.2 of Lygodium microphyllum. Taxonomy (NCBI): domain Eukaryota; kingdom Viridiplantae; phylum Streptophyta; class Polypodiopsida; order Schizaeales; family Lygodiaceae; genus Lygodium; species Lygodium microphyllum. Next base: position 97,602,184 of record NC_141137.1, on the reverse strand, counting down.
TCTAAGGATGCATGCATCCAACCAAGGTTTGAACCCATGTAGGTACCCTTAAAACTCATCCACATGCACTTAGGCTACAACCCTAGTGGCAAACGAGAATGAAACATTAGTTGTGTGGTAGATCTATTCAAGGAATGCATTGCTTATCTAATTCCTATATATTGGAGAACCAAAAAGAATTTACATTTTTTAAAATAAGCAAACAACTACTTTAGAGCTTGAGATAATCTCTCTCATGTGTTGAGCATGCATGTGTGCTTGGGCAATTGAAAGTAAACAAACTACGAGATGGGTGTTCACACTTCATGAACTCTTATATAGTCTTCAAATATAGTTTATTAGAGGAACCCCCTAATGGCTTCTTTGTCATTGGTTTTCCTTGATTTCAGGACAAACCTTTCTATCAAAGCATTTCTTTGCATGGAAAGCTGCTTTGAGACTTAAACCTGATGACATGACAAAATAAATATTGTGTTTGAATACTTGTAAATATGGAATGGGTTTATTCAAGTAAATGAGTTTAGATTGAATTAAGCTATAATTCTAGTATTTGAGTTTAGATGGAATCTGTTAAAAGAGTGTGCATGGTCCTTCACATAGGAATCTCTCTCTTTCTCTCTCTCTCTCTCTCTCTCTCTCTCTCTCTCTCTCTCTCTCTCTCTCTCTCTCTCTCTCTCTCTCTCTCTCTCTCTCTCTCTCTCTCTCTCTCTCTCTCTCTCTCTCTCTCTCTCTCTCTCTCTCTCTCTCTCATACAACCTTATGACCAAGGCAGTCATCACCCTCTTTTCCAACATAAAGGATCGACTGCTAAAAAGATGTGACAATGAATTGTTACACAAATGCAATCTACAAAAGTATCTAGTGCCTTTTAGTCTAGTCCAACTAACTATTAAAAGCAACACACTATTGGTCAATGATAGTTAGTTAAAGGGGAATTTAGAATGAAATTGAGGGTAGCAATATTCAATAGTCTTGAATGAGAATATTGATGAAAAGTTTGATGGTAATCCATCAACGTAAAACATTGTGATGTAAGTTGTATAAAAGCTCAGAAACTACTAGTGCTCTATGCTAAAGCCTACATATGCAAGAGTCATCAAGGCACTTGTAAAGCAACGGTGTTTACACCCCCACCACTTTCCCCGCCCCCCCCCCCCCCCCCCCCCCCCAACCCACCTCTATATATATATATATATATTCCCCATTAATTGTACCCTAAACCCCTAAACTTACTTAACTTAAATCGTTATATATCCTTTGTCATGTGGATGCATATCCAATGGTTGAAAACAAGTCTAATAGTGACAGTATCTGAACTATGTGCCTATGGGATTGAATTGCTAGTGTTTATTCTAAATACATACTATCTATGAATATATGACATGAAGTTAGCATTGATTTTATACCTCAATTAGAGTGCAAAGTGGTAAGCACCTTCTATGTCCAACAAAGCAGATAAAAGTGGTGATCTTGGACAAGATTTGGAGTAGATTCAAGTGTGAATGGGCTATGGGGCAGTCCCCCACATTTTTTTGTGCAAAATCCAGGCTCTCTAATGTGGGCAAAGTGTCTAGGAACTCTAGCTTTTGGCATGCCCCAATAAGGAAAAGCCAAGGGAAAGATGAGGAGATTATATAGAAAAGCTCTTAATGTGTGGGAGAAGATTGATACATGTGGATTCTTATTGTTAGGGAATGATCAAGACATGCATTTCAAGTTATCTACTGTTGTTCATGAAGATATTTCTTTGATTTGCCTTGGATCTATGTTTGAAGATTGCTCTTGGCTGCCCTGAATAAAGGGATACTGAATACTGTTTTGATGTATCTTGTTCTACTATCGAAGTAGATTGCAGGATTGAATCTTTGGGTTGAAAGAAGGGCATTTTTGAGTCCTAGATCAAGGATTTATTTGTCTATGTGGCTTGCATGGGTTCAAGATTATTCTTATGCACGTGCATGCCTATTTTTGAGCCAGATGTACATTGTTTAATGTTTAACCTCATATGTGGCAGACTTTAATGCATATGGACTAAATATGATCGGGTTTATACTAAGTCATAGCCTCAATGGTCTTAATATTGATGTATATACTATACAAGGATTGAACTAAAACTTACATTGGGAGAGATTCTTGGCATTGCCAAGGGAGAATTTTATGAAGAGATCATTGATATCATAAAGAGAATACAACAATTAATGTAGTTGCTAAGGCTAAAAATCCAATGGTTTACAACCATACATTAAAGGAGTGCGTCAAATGCTATTATAGTGAAGAAGAGGTTATATGTGTTATACCTAGAACCCACTACACATTAGAGCAACTATTGAGACAATAGTGAAAGTTGGGGATATTGAACTTGCATTGCTCTAATTGACGGTGGATCTAAAATCAATGCTAGGGTTGGGGGTTTATATGAAAATGGTAGCGATTAGTGGATGTAGAATGGAGAATCCAAGCTACTAACAATGCTCTTGGGGATTGTGTGCCACTTGTCCAAATGTAAAGATTACTATTGGGAATATCTAGGATAAATAACACTTCTTTGTTTAGGATTCCTCTTCATATCCTATCATCCTTGGATAGCCATACATTACAACCGTATGCACGGAGACAAAGGTGTTAGATGATATTTTAGCATATACAAGAATTCAAAGTCATGATAACGAGTGGGATGTATAGTTTCTTATTGTTTGTATTAATCATGCATAAAATCATGATAGTTTGAGATACTATCCTTTAACTCCTAATGCAAAAGAGTTCAGAGGTTCTCGTCTCAAAACAATGGGTTTTCAGTAGGTATCATTGTAAAGCAAGACTATGATGGTGCAAGATGGGAAACACTCTCATCTCATATTGTAGGTTCAATTACTTTTTCTACAAGTTTGATTGGATTTTTAGCAAGAAGTATAATATGTTTCCAAAGGGTTGAAACTATGAATAGGGATATAAAATAGATGTTCTCATGGTACATGAAGACATGAAGGGACATGGGTTATTGGATACTAAAGAATGCAATCAAGAATATATGAGGTGTTGTCTTATACCGATAGTATGGATGAACTTTAAGCTATGCTAAATTCTGGGTTAAAATATGAAAATAGCATAGTGTAGGTGTGTTATTTGGATATGTATAATGTGATTGAAGAATTTGTGAAGCAAGAATGTACATGCATAGATGAAATGTCTAAAGTAAAATTTGATACAGTGTATAAGATTATGGATAAAAAGGTTAAACCAATCGCACTACCATTGCCTCTAGATAGTGAGGAGAAAATTGAATTGGCTTCTCATTAACGGAATTTGAGAGGCTCAAGAATATTTGACATTAGTTTACAAAACAATCTCTCAAGGAACTAAAGATTGGATGTGAGGATTTTGTTTCATCTACAAAGAAGCAATGTTTCATGGATATGTTATCTAGACATGGTAGAGCTTTCACATTACAACCACATGAGATTGGCTACATTGATCCACGTATTGTTGCGTCTATGGTCATTTTTACTATTTTGCACGTACCTTGGAATTTGAAGTTGATTCCAATGCCAAAGGCTCATATTCCCAAGCTAATTGACTTGTTGAATGAAAATATCAAGATGGGGATTTTGGAGCCTTCTTCAACTCCCTATTCAAATAGATGGTCTAAGTGCCCAAGTAAAATGGTACATTAAGGTCTATTCCAGATGTACAAGCGATTAATAAAGTAACAATCAGAAATGTAGAGGCATGTCCAATTGTGGCAAAATTTGCAGAGGCTTTTGCTAGGAGAGCTATTTACTCTTTGGATGACTTAATTTTGGTTATGATCAGTTCTAGTTGGCTATAGAGAGCAAGAATCTCACTATTATGACAACACCATTGGGGTTATGTGCGGATATGCACTTTAGCATAGGAAGCAATGAATTATGTTGCTCACATGATGAGTGCAATGAATAAAGTATTGCAGGATTACATACCACAAATTATTAAGTCTTTTCTAGAGATGAAGAATTGGATGAAAAGCAATGTAGGAGATTTGTTGTAGGGCACATATTTAATTGTGAAAATATATTGACAAGGCTAGAAGAGGTGACTCTTACTCTTTCAAAGCAAAAGTGTATATTTGGGGTAGAAGAGGTCTTGATTATGGATCACACGTGTGGATGGCCATCTCCAGCAAAAGTGGATAATATTGATAGGATGGAAGAGACTTGCTCATTAGTTTTAGAGATGGTGGAAGTTTTGGAAGCCTATGTGTTTTATGTTATTTGGATTCCTCACTTTGTGCATATTACAAATACTCCTTATTGGTTCTTGAGAAAATGGTAGAAATTTGCACACAAAGGCTATGAAAAAGCTAAAGAGATTGTTGAGGACTACACCTACCTTGATGAAAGTTGATTATGCAAGTGGAAGGCCCTTTATTATCAATATTTATATAAGTTCTATAGGGATTGGTTGGGATATTGGACACAATGACGATGAGGGAAACATGGATGCAATCACATTTAGGGTTAATGTGTTGAATGAAAGACAAGGAAGGTATCCATAGACTAAGAGAGAATTATGGGGTGTGGTTACAACTTTGAAATTTGATAATGAGTATTTTATTGGAGCACCAATTGTTGAAACAAATTGTTTACCTCTTCTTGGGGATGATCACTAGTTGTTCCACTCTTGATATTACTATGTTATAGTGGATTGCCTACATTAAATCCATGAATCCTAAATTTTGACAAGAAGGGAAAGATGGGGTCAAATGACAAGTTCAAGAGGATCTAAAGAAAGGCATATGGCTATTTTCTAAAGATGGATTTCTTTAGAGGCACCCAGATCATAAAAGAAGTATTCACTATGAGTAGTATGTGACATGGGTACTTAACTATAAATTATGTATGAGTTTCAGGAAAGCTTCTGGTCATTCACGACTCTAGGGTACATTTGCAAAGATCAAAGAGAGATACTAGTGGAAAGCCATATACAAGAATGCCTTACAATTTGTAGAGACTTCCACCACATGTTAGATGTATTCTGCTATAGACATCGTGATGGTTTCCATCCTACTTACCCTATCTCTATGCATTACAGATGGGTTGCGAATCCAATGACCATGCCTATAGGATTATGGCAAATGAGATATATTATGCTTGCATGAGAGGACCTCACAAATCAAGTTGAAGGACAAGATCATAGTTGATAGGTGAGACTTGGATGCTAATGAGGCAAGAGATTTTTCCTCTAAGTTGGGGATCAATCTTGCACTTACATCAATATATAATCTTGAAGGGAATGGAATGAGTGAAAGAGGATACCCACTCATTGTCAAGGCTTTAGCAAAATCATGCAAAGGAAAGGTATTTTAGTGGCCAAGGTACTTCCATATGCTTTGTGGACCGATTGCACCACTCATAGTACTATGATAGGATATAGCCTACAAAGTTAATGTGTGCGATCATGCCAATAGAGGAAGTGATTACTACATGGAATGTACTACAATGGGAATAAGGAATGAGTAGAGAAGAGTTGTTTTCTCTAAGGATTTAAATGTTAGGTGACAAGGAGACTAGAGGATAGAGATTTAGTTAAAAGACTGAAGAAAGCCAGGCTACAAAACAAATATAGGTTTGATAAGAGGCACAAACTTTAATTGAGAGCTATAGAAGAAGGAGATTGGATGCCTATGCATGACAGCAGTTTGGATAATCATCATAACACCACTAGGAAGGTCTCAAAGAGATGATTTGGTCCTTATATATTGAGACATGCATATGATAATGGTATATATTCTTTTGTGGGCTTGATAAGATATAGTTGAAGATACCTATAACTAGAAAAATGATCAAACTATTCAAGAGAAAGATTCTACCACTTCTGAGGAGAAGAAAAACATGACATTGGAACTACCCATGATAGCAAACTAGAAGAAGAGGAGGAAGATAATGAAGATGATCTTTTTGAAGACTAAGAGATGTGATGCATGCTGAAGGTTGTGCAGGTCTAGAGGGAGTGGATGACATGTGAATGCATGTCCAATGGTGAGAGCTCGATTTTGAGGCCCATTTTTTGAATGCAAAAATGGCTTAGGAGGCATAAAAGAGCAAAATTTCATGGAAAATGAAACAAGATCGGATCGATGAGCTGGAGTTCTTCTAGATAGATTCTGACGCCAAGAACCCAATGCAAGTCTCCTTTCGTCGATCAGAGTACGTTTGACCCTCCCCTTTAATCCCTGCAAGGTTTGGTATTATGAAGTAGCTATCAAATCCGAGAGCCAAAAAGAGCGTGACGGAGGCTAGGTTGATAGTTTCGACGCCACGAAGCCAGGTGTCCAATCTCTTTGCGATTCCGAGCTCGTTTGGACCTCCGTCTAGGCTCGAACCACTTCTGGGAAGTGTGAACATAAAAAAACTAAACCATTTGACTTTTAATAAGCTAGGGGCTTAACAAAAAACTTTTTTTCTCACATGAAAGGGGGGGTGGGTTTGCCTCCTCAAATCCATCAATTTCTTGATTTTGCAACTGTTGGAGATGAGAGGAATGGTCTAGGGGATGAGATTGAGAATTTATTTGTTATGTATCCCCATAGACCACACGAAAAATGGTGCATTGAATCAAAATCTTTGATTTTAGTATTTCTCTCTCCTCTCTACACCTTGTTCCTATGGCTCAATCTATGTGAGAGGGGTGGGCTGAAGCGATAGATTTTTAATGTGTGATGATGTTGAAGTGTTATGGAGCGTAAATCAAAGGTTGGGGATGCATCAACAGCCATGGAAGAGTGTCAATGACTTTCCAACTTTTAAATGCGTATGGATGCGTATCAAATTAAAAGTATAAGTGCTTGTTTTTGTCATTTTATGATTAATCTTCTATGTATAATTTGGAAAATTATTTCAAATGATTGAATATAATTTCTAGTGCTTGAAAAATCAAAATTCTCAGCTAGTTCATGCTGTTCATATAATTAAAATGAAAATCAAGAGAACCCGAAATGCGAGAATTTTGGGATTTTAGAAAAATTCAAGGTTTTATGTGTTTTCATGGTTCTTTTGGTATTCACATGGGTTCATATGAAGTATAACATTGTATATTGGTTCATGCAAGCTCTACATGCCTAAAAATTAAAATTAATTAATTAATTTTAAAAAATAAGAGAAATGGATTTTATATGAAAAAATATATATTTTATACACCAAAAATTTACTGAAAATTATGAATGTATTTGTGAGTGTATGTTGGGGTTAGGGCATGACGTTTATTTTTATGTTAAAGTATATATTTATTGCTTTTTATATACAAAAAACACATTAAAAATTCTCTTTACACCTACCAACGAATGCAAAACCATAAACAATAGGGGAAAAGGGTTGTGGGGAGTTAAGAATCCATTGAAATTTGTTTAAAGAAGGGTAGTAGCACAAATTACTTCTGTGCAACACAATATTAGTGAGTTTGGGAATCTCCCAATTCCTATTTTTTGAATACTAAAAAGATGGCACCTAGATAACATGTCCACAAGTTTCTCAAAACCATATGATGTGACCTATCATTGGAAAGAACTTGAAAAATGGAATCTATTGAGCTATAGAGCGCTTGATTTGGAGTTACAGTGTTCAAGTTATGACAAATCCAAAGATTTGACCACATGTCCCAAACTTATGGGAAATTCCCATATTCCCTAATATGGTGTTTGTGTTGCCTTAGTAACATGCAGTGCGTTAGAGTGAAGTCATGAAGAGAATTGTTTGTGCACAATCCACATTGTTTGATCTATAAGTTTACATATTTGTGCACTTAAGGGCATTCACATTTGCATTGCATTACATATACATGGTATTAGAAAAACAAATCTTGGATGCATTGCACTTGATTGTCATAATCATTGACCCATGTTGAGAGCATAAGGAGTCCCATGCTGTCGAATAGTATGTTCATTCCCTTTGGGGCTTGATTTGGTAAGGATTGAATTATCTTATGGAATGATATAAAGAGAGAACTATATTTTGCATGTGCTATATATTTGGAAGGCACATCTTAGGGCCAATCCCCAAGGTGTAGGAGAGTCGTAGTGGAGCCACAACAATTTGCTGGGGGTGCTCCTTGTGTATGTGATACAAGGTGCTAGACACCAATCTATTTGAAAACTTCAACTACTTGGAGTTGGGAAGGGATCCGTTGGACTATGAACAGTACGAATGCGTGTCTAAGTTAAATCAATATGTGTAACCTCCAGATGCTCCTAGCCATGAGGCTGTAGGGTTGTTTGGTTTAGCATAATTTCCCAGCTAAAGCCTTAGAGCCACTGTTGGGCCCATTTTTTAGTCTCGATAGGTGGTGCATTTGTTGGGATCCGCTAATAAGGGGTATCTCTATGAATCTTAATCAATAGGGACCAACTTTTCAATGTATACCAAAGGGCATTAAAATAGATTTGTTATTTCCTAACAAAGACACTATCAATCCAAGATTCAAAAGCAAGAAATAGCCAAAAGGGCTAGACAGTGGGATGAAATCCTTAGGAGGTATTCCCTAAATGAAGCCAAAAGTAGTTCTTTAGGAGGAGGAGGAAGCTCTAGTACTTCCACTCTCCTAAGTAAGTCAGCCCACTTTGAGTGGGGTAGTAGTTCCACTAGTTCAAATCCCCTTAGCAAAACCAGTTGTCATCATGCTGAAGGCTAGCAAAACCAATTGGCAAGCAGATGATTGCTATATGTCTAATGCATCAAATATTCTTGGTGAAGTCAAGGACATGATGAAGCATTATACTGATATGATAGCGGAACAATACAGACAAATAGCCGTAGATGTTAATTTCCTAAAAAAGTAGCAAAATTTAATAGGAACTCGATAACCTGAAGAGGGTGGTCCATCAAGATTCAGTTGTAAGTAGTGTGGCGGTTAGCATTTTTCGAGAAACTGTCCTAATGTCAAATGTCACATATGTAAAAAGTCCCACCATCTAGCTAATACTTGTTGGAATAAGATCAACTCTCTTCAATAAGGAAGTAAGTAGCCATGTCCAATAAATCATTGAGCACAAGGGAATAACCTTCAACAGGATGAGGGACCAAAATAAATACTGCAAAGAGGAAAAGCTACTGTAGAGGAGCTATCGAATGGTAGTGGTGACATCTTATCAAAGCTGTGTGTGTTAATGCCACTAAGGCTTCTAATTTGCGAGTCATTACAAGAGGACAAAAGGTTAAAGAAATGGCATGTATAATGTAAAACCTATTGACATAAACCCTAAACGGGATGATAAGGGGATGGAAGTCCTTAAGCTTGATGTGGAAGTTGGTTCTCTAAAAGCTGTTGATGGCAACGCTAAGCCCAATAAGGTGCTACCAAGGAAGAAGGTAAAAGCTAAGAAAGAGGGATGAAAGCCTATTCAGTGCAAGAGAAAGAATGGTTTGGCAAGAGAGGAGAACCCTTGCTAATTATCATGAATTTGATTTAGCGAATTGCCTTTGTGAGGTAAAGCCTGATTTGAATCTCCTACATAGTTGATCAAGTTATCTCCAAGAGTGCGTAAAGAGTTCAAGAAGATTCTTTGCACTGGGTATATCATTGAGCCCTTGGAAATAGCTCGGGTGGGAACTGATTGGTTTGAATATGCTGAAAGCATTGCCCAAGGGTAGCAACATACATTGACAACATATTGTTGAAACATGCCATTGTGGACACGGAATCCTCCATTAACATTATGAGTTCAAAATTGATGGAAAGGTTGGGATTGGAAATCCAAAAGGATGCCTCCACAATTCTCCAAATGGCTAATGATAGTTTAAGGCAATCTAAGGGTTGCATTACCAGCATTGTGGACTTTAGGGTTATCAGGTTTGCAAGACATCCAAGCTATCAAGTACTGTTAGGAAGGCCATGGATCTTGCAATCCGACTATCAAGTGATATACCCGCTAGTCCTTTGATTTTTGGCAGAGGTGTCATATGTGTGATAATAGGTGCATATCTTGAATCTCCTCAAAGTGAGAGAGTACCTTCATCTTCATCGTCAGAATTAGATGCATTAGAGGATCTATCTAGCACTGAGACTCTGGTAAAAATGACTAATCAAAAGATCAGTCCGCTATATAGAATAAGAGATGCGGATGTGATTGAGCTAGCCCTCAGTGTGTTGGATAATCCATGACCAATTAAATTAGGGTCTATGCTAAGTCAGAAAGGAAGGAAGGACTACGTGTCCTTGATCTAAGAATTCTGTGACATTTTCACCTGGAGCTATGATGAGCTGAGGGATATTCCTCCCAATCTAGTTGTGCATACCGTTTCCTTGAAGGAAGGTAGTTGCCTTGTGTGACAAAAAGTGAGACATATGTCTTTTGAGCTAAGAGATGGACTGCTTAAGGAGCTACAAAAATTTCTTAAGGCTAGCCTAATATTTCCTGTACGCAATACATGCAGTGGTGTTCATTGTCAGTAGTTATTAGGGAAAAGAAGAATAATCAAATCTGGCTTTGCATAGATTTTAGGAAGCTCAATAAACAGATGGTCAAAGATTACTATCTGCTACCATTCATTGACCAGATTTTGGATCAATTAACGAGTAGAGATATCTATTCATTTATGGACTGCTTTTTGCTGGATATAGTCAAATGTCTATTGCAGGAGGAAGACAAGCTGAAAATGACATTTATCATTATACTTGGTACGTTTGCATATCATGTTATGGCATTTAGGTTATGCAATGCACCAGGTTCTTGGCAATGTACAGCTAATAAGACTTTTGATGATATTTCCTCAGAGGACTTGAAAAACTTTATTGATGATCCAGGACTAGTCACCATAAGGGAGAGACAACTGATTATTTCAAGAAAATTTTTTGAGCATTGTTAGTAGTTCTGCATTGCTCGTAATCCAAGAAAGTGCATCTTTGGAGTGCCCTATGGATTGCTATTGGGCCATGTGGTTAGCTCGGTTCATATTACGACTGATTCTTAAAAGATAAAGGTTATTGTCACTATGAGTATGCCACATACTCCTAAAGGAGTGCATAGATTTTTGTCATCGATGGGATACCATCAAAGATTTGTCAATGCACTAGTGGAGAGGACATTGCCATTGATTAATCTATTATCCTTTAACTATGTATTTGTTTGGATTGACCCATGTCAAGTATCCTTTGAGGATGTAAAGTAGGAACTAGAGAAAGTGCTAGTCTTGAAAGCAGCCAAAAGGGATGAGGTCTTCTATATGTTTTCAGTAGCCACAATGCATAGCATCAACTACTATTTAGCCCAGATTTGGGAGGAGAAGTGGTATAATCTAATTGCATTTGCTAGCTATAAATTGGGGATATTCGAGATTAATTATATCTACATGGAGAAGTTGTGCCTTGGAATGGTATTTGCGACAAAGAAATTCAGGTATTACATCCTCTATGAAAATGTGGTATTTTATATGAAGGCAAAGGGGTTGAGGTTATTGATGACAAAGTTACATCCGCCTGACTGTCTAGTAAAATGGCAGATCACCTTGCAAGAGTTTGACTATGAAATTAGGAGTAAGCTGCCGAAGTTGCAAGGCATCATTGAATGACTTGTGGATTTCGGGGAGCTGAAGGAAGTCTTGCCTAAAGGTAATGACCTTGAGGGTCTATTCAAAATTGACATGGCGGCCTCCATCCCATCCTGGTATGTTGCTATAATGCACTATCTATCTATAGGAGAGGCTAGAGCTACTTTATTAAAGCCTAAAAAGAGGAAAATAGGCAACAAGCCTTGAAATTTACCTTGATCGTAGGAACATTATACTGGCAAGGGATTGATGATATTTATCACCAATGTGTCCTACCTGATGAGGTCCCATTTATCTTGGAGGAATGCCATGACTTTGCTTATGGAGAGCACTTTGTTGGATTGTTGATTGGACAAAAATCTTTGAGAGGTGAATATTGGTGGCTATCCATTTTCTAGGATGCTTTTGCATATGTCAAGAGATATGATACTTGTCAAAGACATGATAGTAGGGAGAACAAGAAGCACCCATTGACTCCTATCATGGCTACACTACCATTCAAGAAGTGGGGCATCAATTTCATTGGACCTATACATCCTTCATTGACTACATAGAATTGTTATATCATTGTGGTGACAGACTACTTTACAAAGTAGTCTAAAGCTCGAGCTACAATGAAGGATAATGCCAAGGAAACAACTAGTTCTATCATGGAACAAGTTATCAGCTATTTCGGTCCACCGAAAAGAGTTATTGTCTAATTATGGGACAACTTTCTAAACAAGGTCATAGAAGCCTTGATGGAAGCTCTAAAAATTAAGCACAATAATACTACCCCCTATAATCCCCCTAGTGAGTGGACAAGTAGAGAGTACCAACAAACAGATTTTGGAGATTTTATCCAAGATAGTATTTGAGGGTAAGCACAATTAGGATAAGAAACTTCATATGGTTGTATGGGCCTATAACATGACATTCAAGAGAGCAATAGGCCACACCCCATTCAAGTTGGTATATTGGGAGGAGTGTGTCTTACCCTTGGAAATCAAGTTACCCACAATGAAGTTTGCTCTAAATCATTCATTGGGTGAGGTAGAAGTATTGCAAGAAAGGTTCACTTCCCTTGTGCATCTTGATGAATTACGATTATAGGCTCTATTACATCAAGAGGTAGGGAAGAAGATGATAAAAGCACTCCATGACCTTTGAGCTAAAAGATATAAATTTGTGGAGGGTCAGTTGTGGTGTTATATTATGATACTTGTCGCAAACTATTTCTTAGCAAGTTAGAACCCAAATGGGATGGCCCATATGAGATTGTTCATATAGGAAAGAATGGCTCTATAGTCCTTTTAGCGGATTTGCAAGGGGTAGATTTTAAAAATAAAGTGAACTTTAATAAGTTGAAGCCTTACTATGTGTAAGGGTTGACGTTGGACTTGGTGCCTTTGTAGGTCCTTCAAAATCAAACTTAAACTTGTAGTAGGTACTAAGGTATTCAGATGGTTAGAATCATTCCTTATCTTAAAGATCACCAAGGTTGAGTGATCTCATGGAGTAAAGGTTATAATATTATTGAGTGGCAAGCAAGATCTTTTACTTAAGATATTAAGGTCTATTGCCACCATTGTCATAGGGTTCTTATTAGCATCCCTATTGAGTTTGGTGAGGAAGGAGAGATTGTACCTATTATACATCCTCTCTCTTGGCTCGACTTTGACTATCATAAGTATGAGTAAGCTGATCAGTATGGCATGGCCTATCAATGAAGAATGAGTCTATACTTTGTATTTTGATGGAGCTTTTCGAGGGTCCCTGAAACATGCGAGTGTCAGGGTGGTCATTAAAGATTCCCAGTGTAGAATTGTTAGAAAAATGGGAGTTTAGTTAGGCTACACTTTTACTAATAATATGGCAAAATATAAGGCCTTAATCATGGGGCTGAATATAGTCTAATGTAGTGCTATATGTCGTTTATTAGTGAAATGCGACTCACAACTAGTGATCAACCAACTGAATGGGATCTATAATGTGAGGGATCCCATTCTACAGTAGATGTGCCATTGTGCAGCCTTGGATATGTTACATATTTTTGAGACTGTGACTTATCAACTAATTCCTCAACAGTGGAGTTGCTTTGCGGATTCCCTAGCCAATTATGATTTTGTTGAAGATGTGTTTTTCAACTGTGGTCCTAAGGGGCTCTTACAATTGGCTTTAGATATTAGCCCAAGAATAGTATTAAGACTTCTTGCTAACACGTCCTATTTTGGCTGTCAATGGTGGCTAGTTTGGGTTATGAATCGAGTAGCAATTGATCACCTTCCTATTTTGTCATGGATGCATAGGATTTTTCAACATCATATTTTTTAGACACCCCTTTCCATTTATGTAGGGGGGTTGGCCAAAAATCTAATGCACTTAGGGTAGGGCTTGAGCAACCCATATCCTTGGTCTACTTTTGTGCTTCACTAGAGTTATGTGGGGACCAAGGGTTTGTTTTCGGCAATAAGCTGCTGAATGGTATGGTTTTTGGTTTATTTCATTAGTCAAGGAGAGCTATTTTTGTTGAATTTAATGCTTGATTCTCATTAGGCCAAGAGGGCCCTTCATTCTTGTAGAGAAATTGTTTTATCTCATTAGGCCAAGCGGGCCATTTGGTTGTCTGGTGCAGGTGTGGTTAATGGGTTTTGTTTTAGTGCTACACTAAACAGATTCGATGGAGTATTTGGAGCAAGCGTCTTGCTATGCAAAAGCTTATTGTGGCCAAGTCCATGCGATATCCTTCCTTTATGAGTTCTTTCCCTTTATGTTGAATAGTTATGTGTATGTGGAGAATTTTCTTATTTTGGGGACCGAGAGTCAAGGTGTGAAATCCCAAGGTTTAGGTGTGTTTGGGGAGGTCCAAGAAATTGTCTACCTTCTATAAAGACAGTGTTGAGCATTCTAAGAACTGTTTTAGAAGGTAGTCTTAGTGACCCTGTTTTGCTAGCTTGCTAGGCAGTTGTGTCTAGGAGTCCCTATTAGTGTGAGGCAGTTAGAAAAGCTTGCTAAGATAAAAAGAAAAAAAATCATGAGTATATTTTAAAAAATAAAAAAATAAATATATATATAGAGGTGTGTAAAAAGGGGTTCTAATCCCTAAACTAGAAAGTGAAAGAAAAAGAAATCAAGAGTTGACAATTACCTCCTTGCGACAACCTGGTAGGTTCCTAGGGATGAGTCAGTCTTCTTGGGGGTGACATCTAGTCAGCAAAATAGATAAGGAAGGTTGGTGTTATAAGATTAATTTGAGATACACGCTTGACCTTCTTATATACTTAAAAGATATATGGTGAAAGTTATGCTGGCGTAGAGAGAAAATAGATGAGAGAAAAGAAAGATGTAGAGAGAAAGAGATAGAGATAGAGAGATTGACAACACACTAGGGATTGGAAGATGGGCCAGTCCCCACCCTTGTGGAGTTATATTATTGAAAAGGAGCAATCTCCTCCATTACACATAAACCAATTCTTAACTTGTAGATCTTGGGAACAAGATCATGGTTCCTTACATGGTATACAACTAGCTAACACTTGCACAACTTGGAAGTTGGCACTTTTTTATCCTTCTTGAGTCTCTCCTTCTCTCCTACACAATATGTGTAGGGCTCTCCTCTTGGATCTTGATTTCAACAAAGTTTTCGCAGCACTTGCACCTTCTACCCTACACGATATGTGTAGGGATCTCCTCTTGGAGCTTGATTTCAACAAAGCTTCTGTAGCACTTGCATCTTCTCTTCTCCTCTTGGAACTTGATTTTAGCAGAGCTTCCGCGGCACTTGCTCCTTCTCTTCTCCTCTTGGATGCATGCAAAGTGATGCTTCCTTCACCTCCTCCACACCCAAGGAGAGCCTCCTTTTTTATAGGCTCCAAGAGCTTCTCTTCTTAGAGAGAGACTTGAGTGCCAATATTGGAAAGGTTGATCTTCATGCAAGATGTGGTTGTTGCAGGACCTACTCTGCAACACCAATATTAAAATATCTCTCAGTGCATTGCTTGGATGGAAAAAAGTCCACCAACACAAACGTTGTAGATCTCATTGTTTTTGATAACCCACGTGGGTCATTTTTAGAGATCGGATTTCTATCACAAGATATTTTAAAAATGGATTCACCATGTCTATTTTAAGAAAATCAACTTTTTAAACTCTACTCTTAACTTATGGTCCATGCAACCACCTTGAGCCATAGATAAGGAGAGTCCATTGACCTCAACCTTAAGATTGACTTCCCACAAAAGCTTGTGTCATCTTAGACCTTAGAAAGAGAAAATCACTTCTCTCCTCACTTCTAGAGGATCACATCTCTTGTCTTTCTTAGTGAGAGAATTACCTCTCTTATTTCTCTTAGTGAAAGAATTACTTCTCTCCTTAATTCATTAAGAGAGAAAATATATTAAACCTTGACTTGTAAGGGAGAGGATGATCCCAAATGAACGCATTGCTCATTACACACAAGGAAATGTTCCCAGGTGTCCCTGGATGCACACATAAATACATATATACAATGCTAATGCACTTCCTCTTCTTAGAACTCAATCCATCTTCATTTATGTATAACTCCTTGGTTCTTATGTACACTCTTACACTTGGTAGACACTTCCTTCCCCCTTCATAACTTGTATTGCATGTACCAAATATCCCCGTCATAGTGCTCTTATCACCCCATTAAGTGATGCATTAGGAATACTGGTCTCTAAATGGTCTCATGGACATGCTAGATCATCATCAACATTTAAAGAAAAGTGGATCATTAATTTATTGACATAAATGTGTAATAAGTAATCAATTTAGTGACAGTTGGAGTAGAATAAAAAGTGAGTGAAAGAAAAAGGATTTAGTGTCGCCTTGTGAGGGCTTGGTAAGTTCTTGGGTACCAAGTCAAGACTTAAGGCCGATGCCCTGTTCTCCTTGTGTCACAATATGCTCACCTCCCTCCTTTTTACATGCCCAACTATTAAGTCCAAAAGTATTTAAAAGTGATGAATCAAAAGTATCTAAAAATGCACGACCAGGCTATAGGAGTCCTCGCCTAATAGGAGTTCTTAGGCCAGTTGTCCTAGGTTTAGTAGATAGGTTAGACCACCACTTAGGGTGACTTCTTTGGTAGTCCTTTTTAGCATATCTATATTGGAGAAATTGTTAGCGACTAGCTTTGGATCTCTGCTAGGTTATATTTAGCCTATTTCTTGTGGGTTTCATGCCTTTATTTGATCAAGAGAAGGTAGGATAATAGCTATTCTTGTGCTTTGTTGAGTATTTTGTTTTGTGGTAGCGTGATGCTTTTTATGGTTATTGTTTGTGTAGATCAGTTCGTGGATTCGACAGGCTGAGTCATCGTATCCCGTGGTCGCCAATGAGAGAGAGATTTTGAGGCCCATTTTTTGAGTGCAAAAGTGACTTAGGAGACATAAAAAAGTAAATTTTCATGGAAAATGAAGCAAGCATGGATCGATAAGTTGGAGTTTTCCTAGATAGATTTCAATACTAGAACCCAACACAAGTCTCCCCTCATCGTGATTGGAGTTCATTTGACCCCCATTCAATCCTCGTAAGGTTTGATATTATGAAACAACTATCTGATTTGGGAGCCAGAAAGAGCACGATGGAAGCCAACTTTATATATTTCTATGCCACATGTAGAGGGAGCTTGCGCTCAACCGCTAAGATCCATGGACTGCTTATTCTTTCAAGTGTTTTAGGGGAGTACCTATGGCTATCTCTCACCTAGCTAACACACCTTCGATCCTACTGGGGTGTAGTGAGCTTACCTTGATGCCCAAATGAGTTGCCTCCTCCCTCAAGCACACCGATAACTCCATGATTCTTGATGCAAGATCAAGCATCCTCAAGCCTCCACCTCCAAGCTCCATCTGCCATAGCCGTGTGTGAGACAAGAGAAGACAAGAGAAGAGAAGAGAAGAGAAGAGAAAGAGAAGAGAAGAAGAAGAGAAGATATGGGGGAGAGCTTCACCTCCTTGATCCCTCACCGTCACACTCTCACACTTCCTCTCTCAAGCATATATAAGCAAGAAAAGAGAAGAGAAGGAGAGAAGAAGATGAGTCCACCTTTGCCACACACAAAAAAAATGAGCTCTCATTCACTTTTTGGAGTTTATATACATACCCTAAAATTCCTTGGGTGGTCATTCTCTTTTTTACACATGACCGGCTATTGTGGCAAGGTCCTCTTTTACATTCCCTTCTACTTGGCCTATTTCTTTAGCCTATGCCTGTCTACCCTGTTATAATTTACACAGGAGGGAGCCTAGCACTCTTTTACCAAAGTTTTAGGGCACCTTTCACTTACTGTGCTTTTTCCTTTAACTTGATTTTAGAGACCACCCTTGAGCCTTTGCTTGTTATCCATCCTGTTTCTTCCATTTCATCCACATTTCACTTCTTTTGCTTCCGTCTCGAGTTGGGGTTAACATTACCCCCCTCCTAGACGAGTGCCAGTACCATGACACTTGTGGGGCTTTGTTGTTGAGGATCTAGTGCTGTGAAGGGTGGTTTCCTAAGTGGATGATGGGGCCTTGTGTTGATTGGTAGTGGTTGAGGAGCTTGTCAATGATTGCATTGTTGGAGATCGAGGGTATGTTGAGTGGATGGCAGGGCCTCCAATGTTGGTGGTTGCAGCATCCGAGAGTACCTAAAAGGAAAAGACGTGCTCTACCTAGGGGGATTTTCTACCTCAGTGGGTAGTGTATCATGCTTGTACTGGTGGAATAAGGAGTTGGGTGTCTGCCTAGGTGATGTCCCACACTTAAGGACTGCATACGTGTGAAAGTGAGATGTGGTGGCTGCAGCTCAGGGAGACAAGTCTAACCATAGGCAAGTGTTACCTCCCTAGGTATGCCCTACCTTTGAGGTGTCCTAAGCATGCGTAGTGGGGGATTAGAAAGGGCTAGGAGGTTAGATATGGAGCTGGCTACTGGGTGATTGAGGCCATCGAATGTGCCTAACTTGAGAACCCCCAGGTTCAGTGACTATGGTCTATGTGCAGCTTATTGTGTCTTCGTGTGATTCTGTCTTTCCATTTCCATTCTCTTTTTTTTTCTTTTTGTTTTGTACTTTCTTTCCTTTTCTTTCTTTCTTTCTTTCTTTTTTTCTTTTTAAAAAAAAGCTATATAGTCATGATAGAAGCTAGTCTTCATCATCAGAGTGAGGTAAAGAAGGAGGCTTAATAGATTTGTTAAGGAATTGACAGCTTTGGAGATATCCCTTGAGGTCTACGCATACTTGAAGGGTGGTGGTGGAGAGAAATGGATGATTGCAGTGGATGAAGTGGCTATCATTCATATCCTCTAGAAGAGCTAAGCAAAATCAAGGTAGTAGTGCAGCTCACATCATTAGTTGAGCCATTGTGCAACTATCTATAGAATTAGGATCAAAATGGAGGGCTAGGAGGCCGCACTTCTGCAAAGCTTCGCGGAGTCTTGCCTAAGGATTATCCTAAGAAATCCAAGGTAATTACATGTGGTAATAAAGGTGGGGTTAGACTATGGTATCATACAAAAAATTTTATGTGAAAATAGGGGCATCTTCATATGTAGTACAATGCAAATTATAGATTATTGGGAAGCCATACCGGCCGTGGACATTGGGGTCAAAATCCACTCCTACCCTTCAAGGGTATGGCATGAATGTTGGGTTTTTCCACTTGAAGGGTTGAGTGTGCAAAAGGCAATCCAAGTGTCCATGTTGACGTCACAAATCCACCCTCTCCATGTAGGATGGCATTCATAACTAGGCATAGACCTCCACACTTCAAAAACTTTGTTTTGCCAAAATTCAGCATCTTCAGTGCCCCATAGAGTGGGATTCTGTTCTCTCTCCTTTAGCCATTTCTCCCCGAGCCTACCTCCAATATTAATCACCTCCTCCATCACCTTGACGGGAAAAAATCTATGCAGGTTGGTGGAGAATTGGGAATTTGTTTTCTCCTTTCTCTTAGTGCCACCTTTCTTTCTACAGAGGTATCTACTTGTTGTTGCTCATCTGGTCATGGGGAAGGAGGCAGTGGGACAAGCTCTTCCTCATGTGGTCTCATTTCAAAGTTTATTTCAGCCTCCTCCTCTTGCCTTGGCTCTTGGTGTGTCCCTTTTGTGAATCCAAGTGCTTCAACTTCTTGTGGAGTTAGGCTTGCCAATAGAAGATAGTTGTGTTGCTCTTCAAGGCTAAGGCCAACTCCTACATATTATGGTGGCATCTGTCTGCAGGCCTGATCTCAAGGCCATGCATGCTATCCCTAGCTTCTTCTTTACAGCTTCTATGGATTCTCCTTCCTCTACTTGTGTGACATCCAGTAAGGTATTCAGGAAGGCACGTTGTTGTTGAGTTCCAAAGCCCACTTGGGCGGCCTCTGCTTTGCTTTTGGCGCGCCAAGGTTTTCACCCTCCTGTCATTGCAGGTTGCCCACTCTCCTACTCTCTTCATCATCTCCTCAAAGCTCTCCCCTTGCCTTTGTGTTAAGGCTATTATTGTCGATTCCTATTCTTTCCAGTTCTAAGTTATCCCCTCCTCCTTTTCCAGGTGCTCGATCTCTCTCTCCAACCTCTCTTGCTCATCTATCTCTAGCATCATCCTTATGGCATGTCTTCAACCTCTCGGTGATGCTCTTCCTCTTCTTGCTCTCTTTCTGCTTCTCTTGCAGCAAGCTCATCCATGCCCAGTAGTTGGACTCTCTTCAATTCAGCTTCCAAGTCCTCATGCTGCATTATTAAGAGTTTATATTCATGTTGTAGTCCAACTAGCTCTTGGTTCTCATCTTCGAGCTGTTTTCTACAAGTTTCCTCCTTTTCTTCCTTGGTATTTAGCTTTGCTTTTATCTTGCTAATGTCCTTTTGATACACGGCCACCTACTAGCCAGTTCGGCTTCCAGATCAGCTACTGATATTCTCTTTTCCTCTTGGCTTTCTCCAACTGATAGAGTAGCTCTGCGGCATACTCGTCGTAGTTAGCGGGTGGCATCACAATTGTGTGGATGGGAATTGTGGAAGTTCCCACCTTTTGCTGCCTTCCTTGGCTCAGCATCTACTGCCAATCTCTTTTTCAAGATGGTTGGGGTTTCCACACTCTTTGCTTGAGCTAGTTCCTTGTTAACAAAGTATTGCACCCATGCCATAAGATTATTGGTACCTACCATGGTCGGGGTGCCCTGAGTAGGCATTGCTATTGTGGGGGTAGGTACCATGAGAGGTGGAATGGGGTCGATGGGGGCTTTGCCCTTGCCCTCTTGCACTGTGATTGGCATGTCTTTAGGCACGTGTGCTTGAACCTGGGCCCTTATCTCTCCTCGCGCTCAAAGTTTCCATCTCATCTTGTTCACCTTGTTGCTCTATTGACCGCGTTTGGCCAACTTGATGTCTTCCTCTTCCTTCTTCCTCAACTCCTCCTCCTTTTCAGTGACTTTTCTCTTCCTCTCTTCTTTGGCTCTTTTTGACTCTATCTCTAGCCTCTCAAACTTTTCTCTCTCTTTCTTCTTCCTTTCCTCTGCCTCTTTCTTTAACTCTTTCTTGGCTTTCTGCAAATCCACTTTCTCATTTTTCTTCTTTTCTTCCTCCTAATTTTCCTGTGCCATCTTTTTCTTAGACTTATTTGATTTCCTTCTACTGTACTGAGCTTCTTGTTCTCCCTCCTCTTCACTAATTGTCCTCTCACTTGATTGTTCTTTGTCATGATGGGGAGGTGACTTGTCAAGTGTTTCATCCACTCCTTTCTCTCCATCCTATGCCTCCTTTATCACTTCCTAGATAAGAGCTATCAAGATTCCTCCATACCCAATGAACGAGGCTTTGGCTGAAGGCTTCTTTCTCTCAGCTCCTTTTGACACTGGGGACTCTCCACCAGCTTGGCAATATGCCATCAATGGTTTTCTGCACGTAGTGCCGCCATGCTCTCCAGCACAGGCACGTTGATCCTATGCATAAGTGAGTTGTATCTTTGGCTGGAGAAGAGGGAGTGGATCACCTTAGCCTACATTCTGACTTCTAAGTCGAGGATGTCTTTAATGCTTATGCCATCGTTTGTCAAGACGTTCTCTTTTTTCATCTTCAGCATGGCATAAACATCTCTCTTCTTTCTCTTTTCCACCTTTGATTCTAATCCCAATGCCTTCTCTACCAAGGCCTTATTGAGTGAAATCTGCACTTGCTTGGCTCCTTCTCCCCTCCCCACAGTTATTATCCCACACTCCTTGTCAAGGTCATATGTCCTTAAGAATTACACACACTTAGTATGGTCGTCCGTGTTCGAGATTTTTGATGTACTTGGCGAGGTTGCACTATTTTACAACTCTCTTGGCAGCCACCACCTCTTCAATGTTGTGAATGCTCCTGAATTTGAGTTATTTGTAGGCCTGGTTTTCAAGGGAAAGGCCATACTTTGCTCTTTCCTCTTGCGTGAAGGGAAGGCGATGGGCTCGGTCTTGCTAGCTCCTATCATGAACCATGTTTCACCATTAGTGTTTTCCAAAACAGTTACTTGCTAAAAGAAAAGGCTTCATGCTTGCTGGATTGAAATGTCTTTTATACAGAAATAGACTTTCCCTTCAAGCTTTATTTCAAAATTTTGTTACATTTTCCTCAATCATGAGTTAATTTTTTCCTTCCTTTTCTATTCTTAGGTGTGGATTGATGCTTTTAAGGTATGTTTTTCCTTTTCTTGTTTCCTTATGTGCTTGATTTCATTTTGATTCACCTTACCTCCTTACCCACTCCTCCTTAGAATTGAGAAGAATCCTTCCCAAGATTGAAGGTTAGAGGGTAGAGGGTGTTCATTAGCGCATGGGCATAGTGTTTTACTTTTGCATGAGCCAAGCATAGAAGTTTGGATTATATTCCATATGAGTGTATCAGTCCATGTCGAAAGGTCGAATGCCTACATGGGTGATGTAAGTAAGAACATTGAGCAAGAAGTCACCAAAGTCTACACAACTAGCAATGTGCTATTCCTCCTCGGTGAGAATGTGATCTAAGTAGGGGTGTCTGAATGTGTTCTTCCATGGGTTGGTCTCACGAATGGTCATCAATACCCTATAAGAGGTTGGAGCAACATAAGTTGGGGGTCATCCTCTTGATTGCATGTCCTTGCTCTACATTTGTCATGATCTGACATCCTTCAAGCTCCCATTGAAGGTGAAGAGTGTACCATTTTCTCAAGAAAGCAAAGTCGCTATCAGCAACTTTTTTCAAGTCTTCTATCTCTTGGTCATTGGCATAAGCTGTGCGCTCGTCATATGAGGTGATGAGGTATTGTTTCTATGCTTGTTCACGAGAAACGTTGGTAGCAATCATCTCCTCAATTGCCTCAGAAGCCTTGATAAACACAAATTCTGATTCTTCCCAAGAACAAGGGAGTGTCTATACTTCTGTTAGCTATAGGCTCTCATCCAAGAACAAGGGAGTGTTTATACTTCCATCCGCTATAGGCTTGTCCAAGAGTCCCAAGTCTAAGCACTCATAGTTTTTAGCAAGTGACATGAAGGTGGCATCTAAGCGGTTAAGACAGGCAACCAAGTCATCCATTGTGTTCTCTACTAAGTCTAGGGCCACAATCAAAATAGATCGTCGCTCATAAGAGGGTCTAAGGCTAGTGGGGGTTAGGGCTTAATAGAACTAGAGAGTTCAACAGTTTATGGTGGTCGCTTTGGTTGTTCCTGAGCTTGTGATTGGGATTTTTATATAGTAGACTGGCTATGGCTCTGCTGACAATGCACTGCAATATTTGAGTGACGTTTCATGAGCTATATGACTAGTCATGGCATGTGCGTGAGTAATAGATTGTGGTTGGGGTTGATAGACTCGCTCAATCTCTTCACTAGTTTGTGTGTTTGTGAATTTTGAAGGCTTTGAATCTAGAGGTTTTTGCGGCCTTGGCCTTGGATGTTTGGCCTTGGATGTGTCATGTGGCCTTGTGTGGTCAAGCTAGAGGGTAGCATTTGATTAGTGCCTTTGGTCATTTTGGCCTTAGGAATCCATATCCATGCATTACCCTCGTAATAGCCTTGCACTTTCAATAGGGTCTTGGGGACCCATCATGGCTTGATCATACATTGATGTCTATAGTTATGTCTTGGCCTCCTAGGGTGTGAGGTGGGGTTCTTAGCCTTGCGAGGTTGTGGGTGTCTGCTCCTAGGTGGCGGTCCTTGCAGTTTAGGCATCCATTGAAGCTTTGGCTCATGGGCCTTAGCTTTGAATTCAACGATTTGCTGGTATTGAGGCTTAGTGTGTGTTGTGATGAAGCACTACCCCCCTCCTTAGACTTGGTGCCAGGTTTCTCTACTGGTGGCTTTGTGGACTTGGAAGGAGTCACACAACCCTTACTGAAAGCTATAACTATGCGGACATTGCCCATGGCTAGGTGGATATGCCACAACTCATAGTCGACATTACAATGAGCTTGCTTCCTAAAGGTTTGTTCTAACATCGACTCCATGTCTGCATCTTTAGTGTTGGGCAATACATAGAAGATCATCAATATGCTTTGAGACTCGATAGAAACTATAGCATTGCACTTTCCCAAGAGTGTATATGATCGGCCCCCATATAGGTTGAGTTTAACACTAGTGGGTTGTAACTCCTGTTTGCCAATTTGGGTCCAATGATCATGAGTTCAGACATTAAAGTCAGCTCCCTCATCATCGATCAATGCATTGAAGGTGCATGTTGCTTGGCAGTGACCGTTATGTTTAGATAAGCCAGTTCTATAGCTTCCTCATCCTCATCGTCCATCTTACTGATAGTGGCTACTCATACATTGACACGTGACTTTAGCATTGGAGGCTCATGCAGTGGGTGTGTGGGAGGGTAGTACTTCTTCATGCGACTGCATTAAAGAAGCCTATGCCCTCACTTGCCAAGGTTTCTAGTTCTATGTTGCTAGTTTGGCTAATGGTCTGAACTCTAAAAGGTCATAACCCCCTAAATTAATTTTATGTTTATGTCCATTGACTGAGAATAGTAGTACTAAGTCACCCTATTCAAAGTCTTGCTACTTGACATGCTTGTCAAGCCAACTTTTGCATCTTGCCTTCTCACATATTAGCACATGGGTGGCTAGAAGTCGAGTTTCCAATAAGCATTTGAGCTCAACTAGGCGTTTTGTCGATGCCTCCTTCTCATCCCATCTCTCTTGAAGGGCTATCCTTAGGCTAGGAATGAAGAACTCTAAGGATACAATTGCCTTAGTTCCATAGGTCAATCTAAAGGGATTCTGATCCATAGCCATTTTATAAGCTGTGTAGTAGGCCCACAAGGCCGCCATCAACTTGTTATCCCAATCATTGCATGAAGCAGAGAGTACCTTGGTGAGGACATTCACCGAGATTTTAATTGTGGATTCAGCTTGGCCATTTTCCTAAGGGTAATAAGATGAAGATTTCTAATGGATGATTAGGAAGATGGATAGGAGATGAGCTATCACTTCTTTGATGAAGTGTGTGCCTTGGTCACTAACAAGTTTGATGGGGCAGCCGAATCATGAGATCACTTGCTTCCATAAGAACTTGGCAGTGGTCCAAGCATCATTTTTTCTTGTAGATCATTCTTTTGCTCATTTTTCTAGATAATTAATGGTGGCGACACTGATGTACTTAGCTTATGAATACTATGCCACAAGACTAATGAGTCTGATTAAGTCAATCCTCCATTTTTCGAAGGGTTTTCGTGCAATGATTGGGGCTAGCTCCATGTGATTCTTACAAATAGGGACCTTAGTCCGTTGGCACTCATCACAGTGCTTTACAAATTGTGCTGCATCTCGAAAAAGAGTGGGCCACCACAATTGGGACTACAACACCTTGCAAGCTGTTGTGTCTCCACTGAAGTGTCCTCCTAGAATTCCGTCGTGTGTCTATGTGAGAATGTCATGCATTTCATGCTCACATGTGCATTTGTGTAGCAACTTGTCTTGCCCCAACCTTTAGAGTTGGCTTGCTATCAATAACTGCTAGGGTTGGATCTTCAAGATGAGTCACCTAAGTCGGGCCTTTTTTATTGGTCATTTAGGTAGTTTGTGATCAAGCACTTGGACTATGTCATCTTCCCAATATGGCATAGCTTCTCTTATGGGGATGCAAGACATATGGTCAGCCACGTAGTGCTACTTTCATTTACATACCACCATGGAGAAGTCAAATTCTAAAAGCAAAAGTAGCCACTGAGCGATGCATCCTATAGCACAAGGTTTATTAACAAGATATAACAAGACTTGATGGTCAACAAAGAAGGTAACAGGTGTAGCTAAATGATAATGCCAAAATTTCTTTACAACAAATACCATGGCCAAACCCTCTCTCTCCGTTGTTGAGTAATTCATTTCAGTCTCAGTGAATTATTTGCTAGCAAAGCTCACTGGGTAATCTAGGTTGTGTTCACCAGGCTGGTACAACACAGCTCCTAGGGTGAATTTTGAAGCATCAATGTGCACATGGAACGTGAGTGTCCAATCTAGGGCTCGTAGAATTGGTGTAGTGGTGGTCAGATCCTTTTTCAGTTCCTTATATGCGCGTTGGCATTTCTCAGTCAATTCGAATATGATCAATAGCTTGTATAGAGGTCTAGAAATCAATGCATAGTTTAACACAAACCGCCAATAATACCCTATATGGCCTACAAATCACTGAACGGCCTTGTAATCAGTTGGGGGTGGAAGATCAACAATGACCTTGACCTTCAAGAAGTCCATGGCAATGCCATTCTTCGACGCTACGTGCCCTATGATGCATTTGTGCTTTACTCAAAACTAGTACTTCAAGGGGTTCAACAAGAGATGATATAGTCAATACCGTTCAAAGACCGCTCGGAGTTTGTCTATGTGTTCTCTCTAAGTAGAGTTAACACACAAGCCATCTACAAAGACCTCTAACTCCTTCCTAAGCATATCTTTGAATATAGTGGACATAAGTCATTGGAAGGTAGCTGGCATGTTAGTCAACCCAAAAGGCATGACTATGTAGACAAAGATGCCCTGCTGAGTGGCGAATGCAGTGTTATGCCTATCATTAGGATGCACTTGCATCCGATTGTATCCAAAGAAACCATCCAAAAAACTGTAGACCTCTTTTCCAGCCACTCTCTCAAGCATGTGCTCGGTGTATGGAAATGGATAGTTATCTCTCTTCATAGTAGTATTTACCTTCTTGTAATTGACGCACACTCTAATCTTTCCATTCTTCTTCAATACGATGACTTTGGGTGAAACCCAGCCCGTGTGCTCAATTTTGTAGATAAATCATGCTCTCATTAGCTTGTCAATTTCTTTCTTGACAGTGTGGGTGTGCTTTGGATTCATGGGATACGGCTGCTACTTGACCGATGTTGCATCAGGTGTAATGGGTATATTGTGAGTCACTACGATCGGGTCTATCGCTTTGAGCTCTTCTAGGGACCAAGCAAAGACGTCTATTTACTCTCATAAGAGAGAAATGAGACTTTCTTCCTCTTCCTTAGTCAAGTCATCGTCTATAAAGACAAGTTGGGGTGTCTCTCGTTCCTTGGCTAAATTGACCTCCTTGATTGTGGTGGGTCATTTGATTGGTTTGCTTGCTTGCCCCTGTCGTTTAGCTCCCAGCAAGATCACTACCCTATCTCATTTTTTGAATTTTATGAATTGCTTTAGTAGGTCTTATGATTTTCGATGCTCTTCTACCTGCATATCCTTAGGCAGCAGCTTCTATTGTTTCTCCCTTAACTGTCGGTGCCTTAGTTGGATGGGTAGGTTCCCCTTGGTGCATCTAGTCTTGGAAGGTCGAGGTATATCAGGATCACTATCTGAGCTAACTTCCAAATCATAATCAAGCTCTTCATGTTTGCTAGAAGAGGGAATCTCATGCAAGTCTGCAGGGAAGCTTGCTCATTTGATTCTTCGACCCACTGTTTCAACTCTTGCCATAGCGTTGGATGTTGCCTAAGCAAGTAAGACTGGTGTGGT
The DNA here is from genome assembly GCF_053477565.2 of Lygodium microphyllum. NCBI lineage: Eukaryota > Viridiplantae > Streptophyta > Polypodiopsida > Schizaeales > Lygodiaceae > Lygodium > Lygodium microphyllum. Next base: position 97,574,759 of record NC_141137.1, on the reverse strand, counting down.
TATGCTTGAGAGATCATTGATCTCATCTTCTAGTATGGGATCAGCATCTTTTAGGTGCTCTTGGGCTTCTTTCACCCACTCCTTCACTTTCTCGATGGCTTCAAGTTGGCACTTCGGGTTGGGGTACTCTCCAACATTAGCACTTCCCTTTTCAACCGTCTTTAGAACTGTCATTTCTATCTTTGTGTCAACCACTTTCTTTTCAACGGCAGTGTCGTGGCACTTTTGGTTTTGAGCGTGACCTTAGTGTCTGGTCTCTTCTTCCTCCGTCTTCGACTCTTCTTTTCGATTGAGGTTATGTCAAGATTGCCAGGCCCTAAAATGATATGCCGGCCTACTTTCTCTCTGCACGGGTCATAACATGTAATGTGATAGATGTGGCCTCCCCATCAAGTGTCTTGATACCAAAAAACCCCAATGGGACCGATGGCTCATTTGCCAAACTAGAGGATGACTTCCATCTAGGGAAATCGACAAAGATATGAGTGATCCACACTCAGTGCATCTTAGGTCAGCCTTGTCTCTATTTTCTTGCTCCCTCTTGGGGCAGTGTGAAGAAACATGTCATGGGTGACCGCAAGTCCAATACACGATTTTCTCTTGGGTTTGTTCTCCTAGGCCTCCGCCTCTCCCTCTATGTAACACCATCACTGATACTAGTTGATAGTCCATAAGGACTGCATTGCCTTCTTCGTCATACGATACATAAGGGTGTGCATAAGGCTCTTTGCCATTCCGCTCCTCCACATAGTAGACTAGAGTGTCACTCGATGGATAGGTTATGTAGAGTCTAGGTGGTCTAGGAATACATGTAGGGTTTATCTCCATCCTAGGGATGGCTGGCTTAGTGTCATTAGGTGCTAGGAGGGCCAATAGGGGCTCCCCTTTCAAAGAAGTTCAAGGGCCTATTTGCAAGAAGGTAGGGTTGACTGTAAGGTTGCAAGTATGGGAGTCTCCGAGGTAATCGAGAATGCATGGCGTCATGGCTGAGCCTATCACAATTAGCACAAGGTCATGACCTAGGGTCCTGACACTCAACTAGCAAGTGGTTTTTTCCACAATACACACATTGGACATGTGGGTGTGTTGGTCGTCTCATCATCTCCTTCAATTTGGCTATTGAATCAGTGCCCTTTCCTTTATCCTGAGCACTTGGGCTTGATCTCTCGCTCCGCGTTGAAGCTCTCTCGGAATTCTAGCGTTGGACTCTTCTCGATTCAAGCTCCTAAAGCTTCTCTCCTTGAGCTAGTCATCCACTCTAATAGCTTCTTCTAAGACCCTTTTCAGCATGTCTCACTGCAAGCTCGAGTTGCCTGTCAAGGCTTTGTAGAGCTCTTCACTTTGTATTCTATTAATGATTGAATACTGTGGGGGACATCCCTCTTTCGGTTGTTCTCTCACCCATAAGGATTCTTGTGAAAAGGCTCCTCACATGGGTTACGTAATCTCTAATGTCCTCTTTATCTCTCTGCTTGACATTCATGAGTCACACCAGCAGATTGTCAGAGTATCCCGGTTTGGAAAATCTCTTAATGAAGAGATTTTTCAGGCCATTGAAATTGGCTCGCTCAAGTAGCATCTAGACTCATGTACCAGGGCCTGCCCTTATCGCCTAAGCACAAACTGAAAGCTTGTGAGCATTGAGTGAGATCAGTGAGGCCATTGGTCTCACAGACCTACTTGAACTTCTCTATGAAGATGTATGAGTCATCGATCGGCTGGTATTTGTCTAGCTGCTTCACTAATACGGGAATTTTCAATTGGCTCTTAGAGCCTTGACTAACTCCTAACCCTGCCAGGAGCGATGTTGCTAATGTTGCTATTAACCCCAAGTTGAGATGGAAGAAAAGAAGTGAAATACAGAGGCAATGGAAGAAGCAAGACAGAGAACAAGCAAGGGTGCCAAGATGGACTCTAAAATCAAGCTAAAGGCACCCCAAAAGTTTTATAAAAGAGCAACAGGCTCCCTCCTATGAAAATTGTAAAAGGGTAGATATGTATAAACTAAAGAACAAGGCCAAGTAGAAGGGAATGGGAAAAAGGACCTTGCCACAATGGCCGATTATGTAAAAAAGGAGATGGGTGCCCATGTGATTTTAGGACATGTATATAAAGTTCAAAAAGAGAATGAGAGCTCATTCTTTTGGTGTGTGGAAAAGTGGACTCTTTTTCTTCTCTTGTTCTCTTCTCTTGCTTGCTTTCTTGTGAGTGTTTGAGGGAGGGAGTGTGAGTGAGTTAGGGATCTTGGAGGTGAAGCCCTCCACCATCTCTTCACTTCCTCTTCTCTTCTCTTCTCTTCTCTTATCTCGCGCGTGGCTATGGAGGATGGAACTTGGAGGAAAAGGTTTGAGGATGCTTGAGCTTGCATCACGAATCGCGGAGCTATTGGAGTGCTTGAGAGAGGAGGAAACTCAATCGAGCATCAAGGTAAGCTCACTATACTCATAGAGAGGGATAGCACATCGACTATGTGAGAGGTGGCCATTAGTGCTTGCTTGAAATGCTTGAACAATAAGCAGTCAGTGGGTCTTGGTGGTTGTGCCTCTACATTTTGATTCCATTGCCAGGACCAACAGATTCAAGCTTGAGCGCTTGCGCACTTCAAATCGAGCATCGAAGTAAGGGTTCCATCCCTGAATTGAAGCTTGAGATAGATAGGAGGTTTTGGTTTTTTAATCCGTGCTACAAGTATTTTTGGTTTCTGATGATTAGTTGAGTAGGAGAAATCATTTTAGTACTTTGCTTTTGATTTTTGTTGCATTTAGAGTAGGATAGGATGGAGAAATCAGAGTGGGAAGCTTAGGGCTCGCTATTATAAAACAGGGCTAAACAGGGCACAAACGAGGAAAAAATGGGAAAAAGGAAGTACCTCATATGTGTGAGAGTCACAGGGGGAGTGATTGGGAAGGCTAAGATTGTGCTCAACAATGGTTTAAGGTTCTAGGAGGCAAGGGAAAGCCTCATTTGCAGTCTTGACTTTGTGAGAGAAAGTGAGAGAGAGAGAGAGAGCTTGCAAGCCACGAGTCCATATCGAATCGATCGGAGAGTGTCAAAGTTTTCTGCGACATTCATGTACATGAGACCCTTGGCCTACATCTTTGCTTAAATTATGGAAGGTGTTGTAGGTGGTAGTAGCTTAAGAGTGGAGATTTTTAACAAATCGTACTCGACGCATGTTTCAGACAACAAAATCGAACACTCTTTCCAGTGTCCGATTCCCAAAATCAAACATTCAATTCCATATAATCGGATGCTCAGAGCAAAGATGATGGGACCTAAAATGGTCCGGCATTGGCTAAGGCACTAGCCGGACCTCATGCACTCAACAGACAACCCCACCACACGATCTCGCGGGCCAGGAGCGTCTGTCGAGGATACACTACCCTAAACACTAATCACTGCGCATTTATAGTCCGTAATCCAACGAATATTCCCTTTTCCATCTCCTCAGAGGGAGATTATACATATATCGGCAATAAATGCCACATATCACAGACACAAAGGCACCCCATCGGCGGGGCTGATTGTCATGGCCCTACTGCAGCTCTCCTACATCTTGGGGATTGGCCCCTCGATGTGTTGCTTCCATATATAGACACATTCGAAACAAACTCCCCTCTTCTTTCCAATATATTTATCGTTCCAAGAATGCACTTATCCTCACTTATCCATTCCCTTGGACCCACTGTCTAGACCTATAGCTGGGTTGCTCACTCTCTTTACATGGGTCAAGTCCTAAAGAAACCAAGTGCTATGCATCCAGGAGCTTATAATTGATACCATTTAATGATGCTTGATGCAAATGTGTATATGATTAAGTGCTCAAACAATTGAAAAATAGCCTCGTGCATTGTGCAAATCCATTCTTTTCATGTTTCCATACACTAGTGCGTAATTGCTGCGATGAGAGAAGACACCAACCGAGCCTTACACTCGTGCTGTACTTCCCTTTATTTGACTTAACGTCATCCTATATGGATAATGCAACAAATACATCAGATTTTATATTATATTTCAGCACTCAAACTTCCCTCCTCCCCTACCGTTTAATGTTTTGCCTTGCTGCATAGGTAAAGGGGTGATTTCATGTGTATTTCGCATGAAATAAGCAGTAAATACTCACAAAAACATATAAATGGGGATAACTTGAGGCAAACCCTCATGATTTATCCTCATTATACACTCACAAATACATCCATAATTTTCCTCGTTCGTTTCCTATTTTTCCCCCTTTTAAAAAGCATTTTTCCTCATTTTTCTTATTTATTATTAATAAAAATGAAAGAAAATTAGTATTATTTCAGAGCTCTAGCTCTTGAGTCTTTAAACAACAAGCATGTAGATTTTATAGGTGTTTTTTTTCATGCTTTTCCGATTTTAAGCCCAAAAATCCCATTTTTTCTCTAAAAACCATGCTTTTCGGGTTTTTTCCATTTATTTTCCGCACTTTAAGTGTATATTTTCTGAGTTTTTTTATTATGAAAGACTAAAACCAGCAACAAACAACATGTCCATCAATTTTCAGCCCATAAGAACATTATTAACCCCATCAAATGCAGAAAAAGAGTCATTTTCTTTGTAAAAATACCATTACCGTGAATTTTTTATTATTTTGGGTTTTGAAACTTGTTGCGGGTTTGCAAACTAGGCCCCATTTGATGCTCAGCCCACCTCCACACTGCCATCTTCAGCCCACCTTCGGTTTGGAAGCAATCTGGTACCGCGCCGAATGAGCATTCACCAACCGAGCTTCATTCTTCTTCACATGCAGGAACTGCCCCTTGCCGCAGGAGAGAGAGGGAGGAGAGAGAAAGACTGAAATCTGATCTCCACAACCAGGCAGCCATTTAATGCATGGTCTGGAGCGATGGGGAGCGAAGATTAAGTGCAGATCATGTATCCAATCGGTTGGGGGGGGGGGGGGTTTGCTTATAGCCCCCTCAATCATTGGCAAGATGGCACCCTCTTCCTACACGTCGTGAAAAAAACAGTGCCTCCCCCCCTCAAATTTGTTTTTTTTTTGGGCTCTCAAAGGGAGCCCCCAAAGGTCATAACTCTTGGACTTATTAAGTCCCATTCACACTTGCCTTTGGTTCTTGGCCTCCCGCACATCCTATCTCCCATGTGCGATACCCAATTCGTAGTCCGAAAAATCCTGGGCATCCGTCTTGAAGTCCTCCACTATCGGGCATCTCCGAGGTCCTGTCTGACATGCCAAATAATTATGAGAATTCATCAAATGTCGTCTAGTGGGTCTTTTAAGCATTTCCCGGGCATTGCCACTTAAAATCGTACTGATTGCCATCGCTGCCTTCGACGAAGTCGATTTTTCCCTTGAAATTCCATTTTTTTGGCTATTTTGAAGTACTTCTCGACATAAAAAATCATCTGTCATTGGTGACCACGGGATAGGGCAACTCAGCCCGTATCCCACAAAAAAATCTGCATATAAACACAATCATAAAGAGCATCAAGTTGATACAAAATAGATACACAACAAAACACATCACAGCTCTCACCCTACCCCCTTGTCAAAACCAATGCATGAAATCCACGAGGAGTAGGCCTAGTATAATTTGACAAAAAGTCAAAATCTAGTCACTAACCAACTACTCCAACACAGCCAAGCTAACAAGAACCATCAAAGAGGTCATCCTAAGTGGTGGTCTGAACTACCTACCTAACTAAGGACAACGCGACTAGGAGCTCCTACTAGGTGAGGACTCCTATAGCCTGATCAACAAATATTATCTTTTAGCACATTGGGTCTTTAGCCTCTTATTTTCCATACTCAAGCGTGTAAAAAGAAGGGAGCTAAGCATAGTGACCCAAGGAGAGCAAGGCATCAGCCTTAGGTCCTGTCTTGGTACCCAAGAACCTATCAAGCCCGCGCAAGGCGACACTTAATAATTTTCTAACGCTCACTTTTATTTTTGCTCCAACCTTCTTTTATTCTTATTTTTCCAGCCAGAAGCCACCCCTAGGAAGACAAGGCATCGGCCCTGGGTCTTGTCTCATCCCCATGAATCTACTAGGCCTTCGCAAGGCGATAAACTACAGCTCAATGATTTTTCTTTCTTTCCATTTCTATTTTTATAGGAGTTAGAACCCCTTTTTACACACCTCCATATATTCATACATTGTCTTTTAGATATTTAGGGTTTTTTTTCTTTCCATCATTATTTTAGTAGGCTTCTCTAACTACCTCACAACTAATAGGAACTCCTAGAACGGCCGCCCAGCAGGTCAGCAGAACAGGGTCACTAGAATTCCCATCTAAAACAAGTCTTACAATGCCTGACAATGCCTTGCATGAGGCAATGACTACTCAGACCTCCCCTAGACATACAGAGCCTAATCCTGGGACTTCATGCCTCGATTGTCGATCCCTAACAAACAAAAGAAAGTAATCCTTATATGCAAGACTCGAAAAGGGGATGAAACCACTTGGAATGGCCACAAGAAGTTCCTTCGCAGCAAAGGCTCCCTCCAGCGACTTCGTCAACCTATATGATGCAATCACTACAACAAAAACGCATTAACTGTACCTACACCAAATAGATGAATGGCCCTCTTGGCCTAAAGAAATAGCACATTTCACTGCAAACCAGCTGGCCCTCTTGGCCTAAAGAAAGCAGACAAGACATTACCAACTTTAAAGCAGCTGGCCCTCTTGGCCTAAGGAAATAGATCATTAAAACCTGAAAACAACTAGCCCTCTTGGCCTAAAGAAATCAAGCAAACCTGCTCATATAGATCCCTCCTTGGAAGAAGGCAAATATACAAACACACGCTCCACTCCAAGGGGAAAGACAGGGCGCTCAACCCTAAACTAAATGCATCAAGTTATGACCCATACCTCTTGCATATACAACAAGAGGCGTACGCATAACATGTCGTCGAATCAACCTATGGGTCCAAGATAATAGTGGTAGATGGGTCTCGGCTACTCTTCTCATTACCCATATCAACCATCGCCTGCCATATAATGCGTGGTCTGATAACATTCCCCAAGAGCGACCAGGTCCCGTCTTATTATCAACAACAACATCCAGACTAGGACCACAGTTGAAAAAGAGGTCCTCCTCATAAGCAAAATTGGCTAATGAATCCGCAAATTGATTCCAATAACGTGGAATGAGCTGAAGAGATATGCTCTCAAATTTATGAAGTAGGGTTAGAGTAATTCGATGATACATACGAAGGAGAGGATTCTGGACTGTATATGTCCCATTAAGTTGATTTAAGATCAGCTGGGAATCCCCTTTTACTAACAACTGCCTAATGCCACCTTTCTTGGCAATATTCAATCCCATAACCAGGGCTTTATACTCCACCATGTTGTTAGTGAATCCCACCCTAAGATAAGCAGCTAATTTCATTGTAACTCTACGTCGAGGATCTCAGATAACTACTCCAACACTCCCTTTTCTATTAGGCCCCTTGGATGCTCCATCAAAGTATAATGTGTACCTCCACAATGGGTTTACACAGCCAGCCATCAAGAAATCCCCTATTCATAATTATGATAATCAAAATTCAACATATTTAGAGGATGAATTGATGGCTCCATCCCACCTTCTTCATTAAACTCAACAGGGATTCTTGTCAAGATTTGTAAACAGTGATGGCAGAAAACTTTAATCTCCCATACAAAGGTACCGTCTTCTTGCTCAACCACTTTGTATCCCTTGCTCCACCAGATAAGCCTCCCCTGATGATATCTTTGCTCTAGATATGGGTGCTCCAAATAAGGGATTAACTGCTCCATTGACCAATTTAAGCACTTTTACAGGTCTGAAATAAGCCCCAACATGGACCTATAATGCATTTAGCGTGTTAGCATATTTAGAAATAATAAGGTTTAATATTATTAAGATTAACTTTATTCTTAAATTCCACTCCTTGTAGATCAGCTAATAAAATCGTGGATTTATTTTTACCTATCCAAACTATCTTGTAAGGGCCATCCCATCTAGGTTCTAGCTTTCCTGGAAATAGCTCCCTACGCGCATCGTAATACAAAACTAATTGCCCTTTTTTAAAAGTATACTTCTTCGCCTTTAGATCACGCAATCGCTTCATCCGACGTTTAGCTACCTCCTGGTGCAACAAACTCTGCAATTTGAGCTCGTCCAAGTGGGCTATAGTCGTAAACTGCTCAAATAAGGCATCTTCATCACCCATGATTGATTGCAAATCTTATGGTTGGCAACTCAATTTCTAAGGGTAAGACACACTCCTCGTCATAAACTAATTTGAATGGGGTGTGGCCAGTGACTTGTTTAAACGTCGTATTATATGCCCAAACCGCCACATATAATTTTGTATCCCTGTCTCGTTTCTTTTCAAAGACTATCTTGGATAGGATACCCACAAGCTGGTTATTGGTACTTTCAACCTGTCCATTGGCTTGCAGATTATAGGGGGTCATCTTGTTATGCTTAATGCTCCATGCTTCAGTCAGGCTTCTAATTACCTTATTCAAAAAGTGAGTCCCACGGTCTGATATTATTTCCTTTGGGGGACCAAAATGGCAAATGATTTTCTCAAGTATCTGCTCAAGTAGGAAACTAGCAGTCTCTTTTGCATTGTCATGCCTCGTCGCCTGTGCTTCTGACCACTTTGTAAAGTAATCAGTTGCTACTATAGTGTATGTTTTCTGAGTAGTAGACGACGGGGTAATAGGTCCCACAAAATTGATGCCCCACTTCTCAAATGGAAGAATAGCCATAATAGGCGTAAGTGGTTGCTTCCTATTCTCTCGATTGTCATGTCTTTGACATGTATCACATCTTTTAACATAGTCAAATAAATCCTGGAAGATGGACAGCCACCAATAACCAACTCGTAAAGCCTTCTGTGCCATCAACCGCCCAACAAAATGCCTTCCACAAGCGGAGTGATGGCCCTCTTCCAAAATAAAGGGAACCTCATCAGGCATCACACATCTGTGATAGATATCATCCACACCTTGCCGATATAATGTCCCTACGATCAAGGAAAATTTTAATGCCTGTTGTTTAATCTTCCTCTTCTCGGGTTTTGATAGAGTAGCTCCAGTCTCTCCCGTAGAAAGATAGTGCGTTATAGCAGCATACCAAGAGGGAATAAATGCCGTATCAATCTTAAACAATGTTTCAATGTCACTTCCTTCAGCCACAACCTCTTTTGGCTCTCCAAAATCCACAAGACACTCGACAATGCCCTGAAGCTTTGGTGGCTTGCTCTTAATCTCATAATCGAACTCCTGCAAAGTGATTAACCACTTTGCTAAACGATCAGGCGACTGTAACTTATTCAACAACAATCGAAGCCATTCCGCCTTCATATAAAAAACCACCCTCTCATAAAGAATGTAGTGCCTGAACTTCTTAGTCGCAAATATCATCGCAAGGCACAACTTCTCCATATAGGTGTAGTTAATTTCTAATATGCCCAACTTTCGACTAGCAAAAGCTATCAGATGGTTCCACTTTTCCTCCCAAATTTGGGCCAAATAGTAGCTGATACTATACATAGTTGTTGCTGAAAATATATAGAACATTTCACCCCTTTTTGTTGCTTTTGAAATAGGTGCTTTGGCAAGCTCCTGCTTTACATTGTCAAAAGACACTTTACAAGCATCACTCCATGAAAACTGACAATTAAAGGACAATAGGTTCATCAGTGGCAATGTTCTTTTTGCCAAGGCATTGATAAACCTCTGATAATACCCTACGGAACTGACCACATGGCCTAATAAGAGCCCATAAGAAACTCTAAAGACGCACTTTTGTGGGTTAAGAGCTATGCTGAATTGTCTGCAATGCTCAAAACACTTCCTTAAGATAATTAACTATCTATCCCTTACGGTGGCTGCCCCTAGATCGTCAATGAGTACCTTCAATTGCTCATGGGAAATGTCACCAAAGATCTTGTCGGCCGTTCTCTGCCATGAACCTGGTGCATTACATAACCCAAATGCCATCACATGGTACGCGAAGGTACCAAAGATAGTAATAAACATCGTTTTTATCTTGTCTTGCTCAGCAATCACCATTTGGTTATGCCCTGCAAAGCAGTCCATAAACAAATAGATTTTCCTACCTACTAGTTGATCCAAAATTTGGTCAATAAATGGCAATGGGTAGTAATCTTTAACAGTTTGCTTATTCAACTCTCTAAAATCTACGCAAAGCCAGATTTGATTGTTCTTCTTCCTCTTGATCACAACTAGTGGGCACCATTCAGTATACTAAACAGGGAAGATCAAACCCGCTTTCCGCAACTTCTATAGTTCCTCAAGCAACCTGTCCCTTAATTCAAAAGGCATATGCCTTACTTTCTGACGTACATGGCGGGTACCTTTCTTTACACAAATAGTATGCACAGCTAGACTGGGAGGAATACCCCAAAGTTCGTCATAGCTCCAAGCAAAGATGTCACAGAACTCTTGAATCAGGGACACATAGTCCTTTCTCTCTTCTGAACTAAGCATAGAGCCCAATTTGATTGGCCGCGAATCATTAGGTATACCAAGGTCCAGCTCAATAATATCCGCGTCTCTTATTCGATCATGAGGCTCTATCGACTCATTTAAGGTTATCTGATAAATATCCTCTCTAGTGGACCCTTCCTTAGATCCATCGCTCAATGACGTCTCACTATTAGATGGATCATCTACTATTTCTAGTTTAGTGGAGGATAACAGAGCTCTCTCACTCTAAGGCTCAGGGCAAGCATCCACTATTACATGATGGGCACCTCGACCTAGAATCACTTGACCAGCGTGTATATTGACTTGACAGTCTATTCGTAAAATCCAGGGCCTTCCTAGCAAAACTTGATAGCTGGGACGTCCTGCAAACCTTATCACCCTAAAGTCCAGATAGCATTCCACGCTTGCAACAATAACGTGGACTTTAGTGATTCAACCTTCTGATTTTCTTAGACTATCATCTGCCATCCTAAGAAGTGTCGAGCCGTCTTTTTGAATTTTGAGACCTAGCCACTCCATCAAGTATGAACTTATGATATTGACAGAGGATCCAGTGTCCACGATAGCATGCTCCACTAATATTCCATCCTCATACACTGGAACCCTAGGGCAATGCTTTTCAGCATGATCAAACCAATCTTCTCCCACTCTAGCTATGCCCAAAGGTTCTACTATATACTCGATACGTAGGATTTTCTTGAATTCCTTGCATACTCCTGGAGAAAGTTTAATCAATTGCAGGAGATTCACATCTGGTTTGACTTCGCAAAGAGAACTTGCTAAGTCAAAATCATGGTAGTTAGCCAAAGTTCTCTTCTTGCGCCAAACCGTTCTTTCCTTTGGTCATTGGACCGCCGGCTTTAGTGCCTCTTTTTTGACTTTTGTATTCTTTCTTGGCACCTCTCTATCCTTCTTGGGATCCACTTTACCGTCAACAGACCTTAGAGATCCACCTTCCATATCCGGATTCAAGACTCGCTTTTCCCTAGCATCCTTCTTAGGGTTTCCCTCAACAGGTCTTACAATTTCTTTATCACCCTCTTTAATCTTTTGCCCTCTTGTTACAGCTCGTAGATTAGAAGTTTCAGCATCATTGACACGTATAGCCTCAATAAGGCTGACTCCACTGCCATGAGGTAACTCCTCTACAACAGCCTTTCCTTGTTGCAGTATTTGTCTTGGTCCCTCATCTTGCTGGAGATTATTCCCTTGTGCGCGATGATTAACTGGACCAAGTTGTTTACTTCCTTGTTGGTGGAGAGAACTGATCTTACTCCAATAGGTAGCAGCTAAGTGGCCAGATTTTCCACAAATATCACATTTGATATTTGGGCAATTCCTAGGGAAATGTTGGCCACCACACCACTTACAGTTGAATCTTGAGGGGCCACTCTCTTCAGGGCGTCGACTCCCTATCAAACTCTGTTGCTTCTTAAGGAAATTGACATCCACATCTATTTTTCGATATTGTTCAGAGATCATATCGATGTAGTGCTTTATCATGTCCTTAACTTCACCAAGGACATTAGAGGCACTTGACTCATAGCCGCAATCGTCAGTTTGTCGTCCCATGGCCCTAACCACTTGATTAGGGATTGGTCGTTGACCTACTAGGACAACATTAGGATTCATTGTTTGGCCCCCACTATTTAGTGAGGCCGCCTGACTAGCCATGGGCATAGTCATGCTAGGAGGAGCTGGTAACTTAGGCAAATTAGGCATGATCCCTCCTCTCCCATTCGCGTTTGACATGGGATCCCCTTGACTCCCAGTGGTTAAGGCTAAGTTATTACCATTCCAATTTATCCTTGCTACATAAGCCACTTGCAAGCGAGACTCTACTCCTTCTGCTTGGGTAATAGCAGTGTCAATGTCGGCCAAAGCAACACTAATCAGCTGCACCTGGATATTAAAATCCAATCCATGTAGGAAATATTGTAACTGGGCAGCTGCTAGAATGGGGATATAAGTATTTAGTTTACAAAGAACTTGCTTTAATTTCTTGGCATAGGCATGGACATTCTCATTTGGCTCTTGCTGTGTTACATTCAAGACACACAACCAATATTGTCCACCCTTCTCTCAGGGGCAAACTCTCTATGGAAAGCCGTAAAGAATTGGGCACTACTAGTTGTGGTTTCGGCTTCGAGACCATGGTACCATACTGTTGCTCTTCCTTTTAACGTCATGTTGAAGAACATCATTAGGTGTCCTTCATCTTGGATTCGATAATTGAACAGGAGTGTTTGAAACTCCTTAATATGGAGTTCTCCATCTTCTTCTGCTAACCCATGGAAAATGGGCAACGATGCTCCTAATGCTAGCAAATCCGGTGTCCCTGCTAGAATTGCGATAGGTTGTGCCATGGCTACAACCGGATTGACAACAGGAGTTTGTGTAGGTAAAACTACACCCCCACTTGTTATGGGTTGATTAACTAGAAGTAGGGAAGTACTAAGACTTCCACTTGCACTCGAAGAGCTACTCATAGCACTTAGGTTACTGAAACTACTGCCACTTATGTGCAACGGACTGCTCCTTTGAGGAGAATAACGATTTACGATCTCCAACCCATCTAGCCCTCTTAGCACATTCCGCTTTTTGTATTTCGGCTTGACGGTCCTTGGTAGAGGACATAAACCAACTATTTGGTCCCTAGAAACCCTAGATTCGAGAAGCACCACTTGTTAGCGGCTCCCAACAGACAGATGCACCATTGATGGGACCTAAAATGGATCGGCACTAGCTAAGGCACTAGCCAAACCTCATGCACTCAACAGACAATCCCACCATATGGCCTCACAGGCCAGGAGCATCTATCGAGGGATACACTATCCTAAACACTAATCACTACGCGTTTATAGTCTGTAATCCAATGAATGCTCCCTTTTTTGTCTCCTTAGAGGGATATTATACATATATCGGCAATAAATGCAACATATCACACACACAAGGGCCTCCCACCGGCTGATTGTCGTGGCCCTGCTGCAACTCTCCTACATCTTGGGGACTGGCCCCTCAATGTGGTGCTTCTACATATAGACACATTTGAAACAAACTCCCCTCTTAGTGCCAATATATTTATCATTCCAGGAATGCACTTATCCTCACTTATCCATCCTGTTGGACCCACCGTCTAGACCTACAGCCGGGTTGCTCACTCTCTCTACGTGGGTCAAGTCCTAAAGAAACCAAGTGCTATGCATCTAGGAGCTTGTAATTGATACCATTTAATGATGCTTGATGCAAATGTGTATATGATTAAGTGCTCAAACAATTGAAAAATAGCCTCGTGCATTGTGCAAATCCATTATTTTCATGTTTCCATACACTACCGCGTAATTGCTGTGACGAGAGAAGACACCGAATCTTACACTCGTGTTGTACTTCCCTTTATTTAACTTAACGTCACCCTATATGAATAATGTAGCAAATATATCAGATTTTATATTATATTTCAGCACTCAAACTTCCCTCCTCCCCTATCGTTTAAGGTTTTGCCTCGTTGCATAGGTAAAGGGGTGATTTCATGTGTATTTCACACGAAATAAGCAGTAAATACTCACAAAAACCATATAAATGGGGATAGACTGAGGCAAACCCTCATGCTTTATCTTCATTATACACTCACAGACACATCCATAATTTTCCATAATTTTCCTCGTTCATTCCCTATTTTTTTCCCTTTTAAAAAGTAAAATTTTCTCATTTTTCTTATTTATCCTTATTTTTTATCAATAAAAATGGAAGAAAATTAGCATTATTTCAGAGCTCTACCTCTTGAGTCTTTAAACAATAAACATGTAGATTTTATTGGTGTTTTGTTTCATGATTTTTTGAATTTAAGCCCAAAAACCCCTTTTTTTCTCTAAAAACCATGCTTTTCAGGCTTTTTCCATTTACTTCCCACACTTTAAGTGTATATTTTTTGATTTTTTTATTATGAAAGACTAAAACTAGCAGCACACAACATGTCCATCAATTTTTAGCCCATAAGAACATTATTAATCCCATCAAATGCAGAAAAAGAGCCATTTTCTTTGTAAAAATATCATTACCGTGTATTTTTTATTATTTCGGGTTTTGAAACTTGTTGCGGGTCTGCAAACCAGGCCCTGTTTGATTAACATCGTGCCTCCACACTGCCATCTTCAGCCCACCTTCGGTTTGGAAGCAATCCGGTACCGCGTCGAACGAGCATTCACCAAAACCGGGTTTCATTCTTCTTCACACGCAGGAACTGCCCCTTGCATGAGAGAGAGGGAGGAGAGAGAAAGACTGAAATCTGATCTCCATAACTGGGCAACCATTTGACGTGCGGTTTGGAGCGATGGGGAGCAAAGATTAAGTCCCATTCACACTTGCCTTTGGTTCTTGGCCTCCCGGACATCCTATCTCCTGCATCCGATACCCAATTCGCAGTCCAAAAAATCATGGGTGTCCGTCTTGAAGTCCTCCACTACCGAGCATCTCCTAGGGTCCCGTCTAACACACCAAATAATTATGAAAATTCATCACCTATCGTCCAGTGGGTCTTTTAAGCATTTCTCGAGCATTGCTGCTTAAAATCGTACTGATTGCCACCGCCGTGTTTGACGAAGTCTATTTTTCCCTTGAAATTTGGAATTTTTGCTATTTTAAAGAAATTCTCGGCATCAAAAATCATATTTCAAAAGACCTTGTCCAATTTGAAAATCGGACACATAAGATCAAACCCGCCACATCACCGTCGGACAACCCACTCCCATCCAATCCCAAGAATCGAACAAGAAGAAATCAAACACACCATCTCGTCCGATTGAACACTCGACCCATCCGATCGTGACAATCAGACCACAAAATCAGACCTAGTGACCTGTCCGATTGAACACACATCTGAATCGTACCAAGCACCCCTATTCAATTTCAAGAATTGGGCAATAGCCAAATCAGACCAACCCACGCTGTCCGATCAGACACACCTTGTCTGATTGTGACAATTGGACCCAACCCTATCGAATTTCAGGAATTGGACACTGGTAAATCGGACGTCTGATTTTCAAAATTAGACTCTGGTAAATTAGACACAACGAGAGAGAGAAAATCTAGAAATTTGACAAACCTTGACCAATGAAGGGTGTGACCCACACCAAATGAACCCACCGAATGCCTTACAAACAGTTACAGGCCTAGAAATTGTGACCAACTAGCTAGGAATCATGCAACAACACATTTCCACAAACTTCACGTGTTTGGTGTTGTAGGCTGGTTTTAAGGCCCCAAATTGACCCTAAACAAGCTAAATGGCATTGCGTAGCAAAAAACCCTATAAGCCGACAATGACAACCAAAAATCAAACATACAAGCCTATCATGTCAAACCCAGAAATGAGAGTGCTAGAGCTGCTCAGACACTTGGTTTTCTCACTCACTCTAGTTTCTAGGACTCGAGACACACTTGAGAAGAGCTAAGAGCTTGATTGCGCACAATGCACAGAAAGGAATATACACACACAGAGTTAGGGTAAGTTGAGGACTGGTTGTAATTAACAAGGAATGCACTCAGACATAAAAAATCGGAAGGAAGTTAAGAGCCCGATTGTGCATAGTGCACAGAAAAGAATACACACGCATAGAGTTAGGGTAAGTTAACACTTGGTTGTAATTAACAAGGAATGCACTCAGACGTAAAAAATTGGAAGGAAGCTAAGAGTCTGATTGTGCACAATGTGCACAGAAAAGAATACACACGCACAGAGTTAGGGTAAGTTGAGGACTAGTTGTAATTAACAAGGAATGCACTCAGACGTAAAAAACTAGAAGCAACCCACCAGTAAGAGAAGATCCCAAGATATAGATGGGTGATCAAATCCCCAAAAGTAGGACCAAGTGAAGAACACAACTAAAAAGTCAACACAACTAGGACTGGCACTATCGTGGAAGTGGATCTACCTGGCCTCATCAACTTGATCGACAACTTGGCAAAACATGAAGTCTTGGACATGGAAGAGGGTAGATCAAGTCATAGAAGCAACGAAGGATGACCTAGGAGATTTTCCTGAGGCTATCCAGCAATTAGCGAGAAAATATGATACTCAAACCCAGCTAGAACACCACGGCAGACTTGCAAAGGACATCATAGCAGATCTTGAGGAGGAAAGGAAGCTAGCACACAGGGCTCTACAAGACCTAGTTGCGTACAACCATGATCAACACATTAGGAGCTTACGCTAAAGCATAGAAATGCAAGAGATCCAAAGAGTACTAGCCCTAACAGGAAAAAATCAAACAGAGGGCAAGAGAACGCTAGAAGGAGACCTCACATTGAGCAAGCTTCTGACGAAGTGGCTGCTAGATAATACTACAGCAGAGTAGAGCATTCCAGTGTTGGCAACATTACTATTGGCAAGGTTGAAAGTCAACCAAGGCTCTAAGAGCCAATCAAGAATTCCCGTGGTAGCAAAGTAGTTGGACAAATACCAAGAAAACTACAACCCATATAAATTTGTGGAGCAGTTTGAGCAAGTTTGCAAGGGTAATGGCCTCAGTGATCCTACTCAACGCTCCCAAGCTTTCAAACTTTGCTTAGGTGGCAAGGGCCGACGGACCTAGTACACAAGTCTAGATGCTACGGAGCAAGAGCCAATTTCAACGACCTGAAAAATCTCTTCACATTAAAAGATTTTCTGAACCCAGGTACTCTGATAACCTGCTCGTGCGACTTATGAACGTCAAGCAGAGAGAGAAAGAGGACATCTGAGATTATGTGACCCATGTGAGAAGCCTCTTCAAGAGAATCCCTATGGGTGAGAGACCAACCAAAAGAGCGGTGTCCACGGTATACATTAACAAAATACGAAGTGAAGAGCTCTACAAAACCTTGGTTGGCAACTTGAGCTTGTAGCGAGATGCACTGGCAAGTGTCTTTGATGGAGCTATTAGAGTGGATGACCATAGAGAAGCTCCAGAAGCTCAAATCGAGAAGAGTCCAGCACCAGGAATTCCAAGAGGGCCTCAACGTTGAATGAGAGACTAGGCCCAAGCACTCAGGATAAAGGGAAGGGCACTGATTCAAGACAAGAGCTAGCAAAGATTAAGATGGACATAGCCAAACTATAGGAGATGATGAGACAGCTAACGTGCCCGCACATCCAATGTGTACATTGTGGCAAAAACCACCTACTAGCCAAGTGTCAAGACCCCAAGTCTCGACCTTGCACTAATTGTGGTAGGTTCGGTCATGACGCCATGCATCGTCGACTACCTGGGAGACTCCCATACTCACAGCCTTAGGGTCAACCCTACCTTGCGAATAGGCCACCAAACTTCTTTGGAAGGGGAGCCCCATTGGCTCTCCCGACACCTAATGATGCTAAGCCAACCATCCCTAGGATGGAGATCAACCCTATAGGTATCCCTAGACCACCTAGACCCTATGTAACCCATCCACCGAGTGATACTCCAATCCACTACGTGGAGGAGCCAAACTGAGATGAGCCTTATGTAAACCCTTCTGTATCATACGATGAAGAAGGCAATGCAGTCCTTATGGATTACTGACCAGTACTAGTGATGGCATTAGGTAGAGGAAGATGCAAAGGGGAGGGCAAACACAAGAGCCAACTATGTGTTGGAATTGCAATCACCCAAGATATGTTTCTTCACATTGCCTCGAGAGGGAGCAATCTAATAGAGACAAGGCTGATCTATGATGCGTTGAATGTGGAATCACTCATCTCTTTGTCAATTGCCCTAGAGACGGAAACCATCCTCTTGTTCGACAAACGAGCTATTGGTTCCATTTGGGTTGTTCGCTATCGAGTCGCTCGATGGGGAGGCCACACCTATCACATTGCATGTCATGACCTGTGCGTAGACAAAGTAGGTTAGGTGGGCATATCATTGCGAGGTCCTAGAAACCTCAACGCAACCTCAATTGGAAGGAAGAGTCAGAGACAGAGGAAGAAAAGATGAGGCGCTAAGGTCACGCTCAAAATCAAAAATTGAAGATGAGATTGATGATCTCTCATGCATAAGCACGTCAATCCCACCCCCATGACTAAAATCGAGGGATGCGCCTGCACCATAAGTAGCACTGCTTAGTCAAAGTCTAAATGCTACGGGCCAATGAATTAGTCAAGGCCATTGGCCAGACACCATGTGGGCAAGAGAGAGGCAAGAAGCTAGCAACATTCTTAGTACATTGGTGACCACCCCTATGACTTTAAGCTTAGGAGACCTGCTTAGGTAGCATCCAATGCTATGGCAAGAGTTGAAACGATGGGTTGAAGAATCGAATTAACAAGCTTCTGCAGACTTGCACGAGCATGATTCAGAGACACAAATACCTAACCTAACGCTGCACTTTGTACCTAAGTCCTTGCATGTGAATGCCTTTTGGGAAGGCACAAAGATGCATGCAGTCCTTCCAGTCTTAGCTCTTGGATATGTCACAAGAAAGGGAATCATGACACAAGAGCGGGAGTTAGTGTGCTAAGCCATGCGGTGCTCCAAACTTGGGGTAACCTACCGATCGAGCCTGCTAGGTTCAACATCACACTGGCTAACGGAATGAAGGTAAAACCATTTAGCATGTTAAATAATTGGCCAGTAAAGATTGCAAGAGTCCAGTTCTCTGTTGACTTTATAGTCATGAAGGGAGTGAACTAAGACATTTTTCTAGGCCGGCCCTGGATGTGCAATGCGAGAGTCATAGAAGACTGGGGCAACGGTCTCATCTTCCTAGACAATCAAATGGAGGTTGTAAGAGTAGAGATGGACACCTGGACGACTACACCGATTGACCTAGTTGCCATCTCCACCATGCTAAAGGGTGATGACCAGACTAGGAAATCCTATGGAGCCTTAACCAAGTATATCTTGTATCTTGAGGATGAGCAAGACTAGATGCATGTTCTTGCTACCATCGACCTATCGTTCTCAGAGAATGAGGAGTACGAACAAGCCATCAAGACAATTGGAAAGCCCAAGGACACACCCTCAGTACCTGTTTGCATGATGGCTAGAAGCCTATATGAAAGACCCAACCCTATTACATTCCAAGCCCCAAACAATAGATGAGAGCTCTTGGAGATCCTAGGATATCTAACCGACAAGTTGGCTGGCAATCCAGCAACAAATCTTAAGCCACTCCTGGATCTCTTGGATGAGTCTGAATGGAAATGGTCTAAGGTGCACGATTTAAACTTGAGGTACAATCGGGCTTTAGTCCCCAACCAACATGAAGAGACATAGCAAAACCTAGAGAATGATGAGCAGTCAGACAAAAATAGTGATGACGATATGAAAACTCTTGTTCCTTCAGTGATGAGAGTGAAGAGGAAATAGATACTAGAGAATATGACATTGGGGGACATGTAATCAAGAAAATATGATTTGACTCAAGACCACACAAGCAGAATGCCTTTAGGAAAGGGAGAGGAGTCATGCACATGAACTTGGTTGGAGCACATAGGCAAAATTGACTATGAGCAAGCATGCCTAACCCAACCAAGTGACATGCCATTGCTAAGAACGAACTCACCTTCCAAGCTACGACTGCCATGAGAGACTCCCTCTTCTAGCAAAGATGGGGAATTTAATTCTCAGTCAGAAGTTAGTTCAGAGAGTGATCCTGAGATACCTCACCCTCCCAAGACTAGATGCAACGGGGGGAATCTACCTGTCAACTTAAGATGCCGATGGTTAAGGGAGGAATGACAAAAGTTGCCTAAGGAAACACAAATAGAGGAGCAGTGGAAACCGCAAGACCTACCAAATGATTCGTGAAATTCAAAAAAGGAGATAGGGTAGTGATCTTGCTGGGAGCCAAACGATAGGGGCAAGTAAGTGAACCAATCAAAGGACCCACCAAGGCCAAGGAGGCCAATTTAGCCAGAGAAGGGGAGACACCCTAACATGTCTTTATAGCCAATGACTTGACTGACAAAGAGGAAGAAAATCTCACTACTCTCTTACAAGAGTATATAGACGTCCTTGCTCGGTCACTAGAGGAGCTCAAAGGGGTAGATCTAAGTGTGGTGACTCACAACATAACCATGACACCAAATGCAACGCCAGTCAAGCAACGACTGTATCCCATGAATCCAAAGCATGCCTATATTGTCAAGAAAGAAATTGACAAGTTAATGAGAGTAGGATTCATCTACAAAATTGAGCACATTGGCTGGGTTTCACCCATAGTCATCGTATTGAAGAAGAATGGAAAAATTAGAGTGTGTGTCAATTACAAGAGGTAAATGCAACCACGAAGAGAGATAACTATTAAGATTCAGAGACAGAGAAAAGAGTGAAGAGCTGAGTGCTCTCTCCTTCTTCCATTCTCCCATAGACCACATACATAACATAAGTGTATACAATAGTACTAAGGTCCGTAGGACCATTCACACTGGTCTAAGACCACCGACTTATTTAATGTCCCACACTTTGTTGATACAGCTGGACAAAGCTAATGTCGGTCATACATACTAACAGGAGAATAATGGAAGCTTGATATTCTAACACTCCCCCTCAAGGTCAAATCATTTGATGAACTCCAAGTAGCTGTCTGAATCTACTAAACTTATATTTACCCAAAGACTTGGTAAAGATATCTGCAACCCGTTCATCAGTCTTCACATGCATAAGATCTACTCTCCCTGCAAGAACGATCTCTCTGATAAATGGTAGTGTACCTCTATGTGTTTTGTCTTGGCATGGTATAATGGATTCGTTGCCAGGAGTACACTACTGAGATTGTTGCATAATAAGGTCACTGGAGCATCCACATGAATATCCAAATCAGCCATAAGCTTGAGCAGCCATGAAATCTCGCATGCTACCAATGCAGCACCCCTGTACTCTGCCTCAGTACTAGACAATGCAACCATTGGTTGCTTCTTGCTGCTCTAGTTGATCATGCCACTTCCAAAGCCAAAAGCATAACCACTCATAGATCTGCGCATCCTGCCCAATCCGCATCTGTGTATCCAACCAGTTTCAAGAGCTTATCTCTCATATAGAACAGCCCATAATCTACAGTGGACTTAACATATCTTATAATCCACCTAAACACATCCAAATGTGGCTTCCTAGGCTTCTGCATAAACTGACTTATGAGCCCAACTGCATAACTCAAATCTAGCCTAGTGATGGTGAAGTAGATCAGACTTCCAACCATCTGCATGTACATAGTCACATCTTGAATTTCAGCTCCAGTGCTAATGTCCAGCTTGACATTCTGATCAAGGGGTGTATCCAATGGTTTGCATTCAGCCATGCCATACTTTTTCGGCATTTCCATGGCATAATGTTTCTGCATCAGCCATAAACCATTTTCAGCCTTGATTACCTCAATACCCAAAAAATACTTCAACTCACCAAGATCTTTCATGTCAAATTCAGATTTCAGCATCTTCATTACATGTTGTATGCCCAAATCATCATCACCAGTGATTATCAAATCATCAACATATATGACCAGCACTACCAACCACTGTCAGTCTTCTTTGTAAAGAGGCTGTGATTAGCCCTACCAACAGTAAATCCCAACCTCTACAAGTAGTTACTGATCTACCATACCAAGCTCTTGGAGCCTGCTTCAGCCCGTACAATGCCTTTTTCAGCTTGCATACATAATGCTGAAAATTAGGGTGAACATACCCTTCTGGCTGAACCATATAGACATCCTCTGCTAAGTCACTATTAAGAAATGCATTCTCAACATCCATCTAATGTAACTTCCAGCCTCTAGCAATAGCCAAAGCAATCACAGTGCGTATGGTTGCCATCTTGGCAATAGGGTTGAATGTTTCCTCATAATCAAGTCCATACTATTGGGCATATCCCTTAGCAACCAGCCTAGCTTTGTACCTTTCCACACTGCCATCTGACTTGCATTTGATTTTGTAGACTCATTTGCAGCCAATGGTCTTTTTTCCTTCAGGCAGTGGCACAAGATCCCATGTCTTATTTTCAGCCAAGGCATTCATTTCTTCATCCATATAGCTGCACACCAGTTCTCATCCTCCACTACTTCAACATATGTACCTGGTTCTTTGATCTCCATCACTTTTGTCATGTAAACATAATGCTTTGCAGTGTAGCCACTATATGTCAACATGTCAACAAGGTATCTGACCCTCTATGAGCATCTAGGTTGTGGTGCACTGCTCGATTCCCCTCTCTCATGAGGCAGAATGTACCTACTCTGCCTTGCGCCAGGCGTATAGACAATCAGATTACCAAGTTCACTGTCTAAAGTGTCAGCAGACTCATATCCAGAAGTCATTCTACCAGGTGTCATCATACCAGATGCATCCTCAATAACTTTCTCTTTTCCTTTGCTGTCCAAGACATCATATCTCCCCCTCACTGACATACTGGTGTCAGGGGATGGTGAGCTCCTCAATCTCCCTGTCCATGGGGATACTGTCTAACTACTAGGTCCTGTCATAGCAGTGCTCTACTGCAAATCAACTGTAGATACATGAGTGGAAGGCATATCCGATGGCACTGTAGCCGATGATACATACCAAGAACCCATCTCATCAAAAATAACATCCCTGCTCACCAAGGTCTCCCTGGTAGAGGGATCATAGCATTTGTATGCCTTCTTCTCCTGCGAATATCCAATGAAAACACACTTATGTGCTTTTGGATCCAGCTTCTTCCTTTTTTCATCTGGAATATGCACATAAGCAAGACAGCCAAAGACTTTCATGTGACTTACATCCGGCTTATAGCCATATAGCTTCTCAAACGGTGTCATCTCATGAATACCTGCAGTGGGAGTCCGATTCAAGATATACATGGTTGTCATAACAGCCTCAGCCCAATAATAGAGCAACATCTTCTTCTCATTCATCATGGCACAAGCAGCTTCCATCAAGACCCTATTCTTTCTTTCAGCTACCCCATTTTGTTGAGAAGTGTAGCTGCAGGTAAGCTGCCTGCGTATGCCATTTTCAACCAAAAAGTTGTCAAACTCATTTGACACATACTTTCGACCGCTATCTGATCTCAAGCAAGAGATATAACAATCAAATTCCTTTTCAACCTGCTTTTTAAATTGCTGAAAAATAGCAAACACCTCATTCTTTATCTTCAGAATGTAAACCCAAGTATAGCGACTGTAATCATCAATGAATGTCACATAATACTTCGAGCCTCCCATGGATGCATTATGGGCTGGCCCCCAAACATCAGAGTGCACTGACTGCAATGGACGTGTACTCTGCCTTACATGCCTTGACAAATGGCAACCTTGATTGCTTACCAAACTGGCAAGCATCGCATACATGTCCAATATCTGAATATTGGAACTTGGGTAAACCTATAACAGGCTATTTTTTCTGCATAATTTGCAGTCTTTGCAAGTTCACATGCCCCACTCTCTTGTGCCAAATTTCCAAATCTCTGATAGTGCCAGAACCATGGGCAAACATAGCTGAATTCAGCTCTGGCAATGTAGCATCAAGAGTAAACATTCTGCCATTCCTGTGACCATGAGCTATCAACTTGCATCCATTGCCAAACTCTTCAATAAAACAGCCATGCTTATTGAATCTAACCTGCAAGTTCTGCTCCGTCATCTGACGATAGACAGTAAGTTCTTTGTAATCGAAGGAACATGCAATACATCATGCAAATTTTTCTTTTTTCCATCATGAACCACAAGAGGCACTTTGCCTTTATGTTCAATGCTATGTTGCGTATCATCACCTGTACAAACATAGCCATGTTTTTCAGCCACCATATCAGTGAACCAATCACCGTGAGGGG